>NC_059231.1:3283083-3503083 GCF_020615455.1 Coregonus clupeaformis
TGAGACTGACAAGATAAAGATCTATGGCACCCTCTCACTCCGGCCTGGTGCAAGAGCCTGCCGTGCTGAGGTCTTATCTGATCTGCCCCAGCGCCACAGGGTCATAAATTACTCTGCGCATGTGCGAGCTCCAAGACCAGTCTAGGAGGGTTCTAGAAGCTCGCCCATGGCAGCGCAACAACCACTTTAACGAAGGCCACTATGGAAAGTGCTGCAGTATCATGAGCATATGAAAACTATGTTTAACAATAAAACAATGACACCTATGGCAACGGGCACAATGCTACATACTATAAACAAAATGCCAAGCAGTATTGGCAACTCCAACATTAAAGAATAGTAATAGCGGTCCAATAGAACTTATGGCTGCAAACCTATCAAAGTTACTAAGTAATTTGTGGTAATTACCCATTATTACACAACATGTAAAAATAAACCCAATAAACCGCCCAGCAACCTACATTTCGATGCACGCACCACATTCAGGTGTTCTTGTTACTGTCCACATTAAAAATAGTGTGTCTTCTTTCTTCGGACAACGACAACACTCTGACCTGAGTGGGTGGGTGCAGTGTCCAGATGCGCCTTTCCAAGCACTCTGATTGGTTGGGAATGGCAGGGCTATGATGGGTAATGGATAACTCATGTAGGCTAAACAGACAAACTAACGGGACTCAAGGGAAACTGAAGGTGCTGTGAGGAACATTTAGATAGAGAGGAGGGGAGCAGGACGGCCTTTTTTACACAGCCTGTGACAGGTGAGGGCGCTGGCATAGTGGTGGCAGGAAAATAACCTTAAGATTCTATGTCAAATGTTATTGAAGTGTTGCGGTTGCAGATTCACTTGGCACATCTAAAGCATTTTTGGAGTGTTGCTATAGGCCCCCAAGTGCTAACTGTCAGTATCTAAATAATATGTGTGAAATGCTTCATAGTGTATGTGATGTAAACAGAGAGGTCTACTTTCTTGGGGACCTGAATATTGACTCATTTTCATCAAGCTGTCCGCTCAAGAGGAAGCTTCTCACTGTAACTAGTGCCTGTAATCTGGTTCAGGTTATTAATCAACCTACAAACACTACAGGAACAAGATCATCCACATGTATTGATCACATTTTTACTAATACTGTAGAACTTTGTTCTAAAGCTGTATCCGTACCCATTGGATGCCGTGGCAATATCCAGGAAAGATGCCGTGGCTATATCCAGGAAAGCCAAAGTTCAAGTTTAAAATAGTTCAAAATAGTTTATACAAAAGATTTAGCTGTGCCTCTTATGTGGATGATGTTAAAAATATTTGTTGGGTCTGATGTGTTTAATAAGGAGCATCCTGCACTTGACGAATTTATGAAATTGCTTCTTCCAATTATTGATAAACATGCACCTGTTAAGAAACTCCATGGATTGATGAGGAATTGAAAAACTGTATGGTTGAAAGAGATGGTGCGGGTTTCTTCTTTTTTTTCTCACCTTATTCAACTCTTACCATGCACCTTCTAAAAAGATAGCTCAGATGTACGAGTGCCTTTTGAATTTTCAAAGAGATGGGACAAAAGGAGTGGCTAATAAGTCTGGCTGCACATCTTACTGGCTGACTTACTGCAAATTGAGAAATTATGTGACTAAACTCAACAAAAAGAAGAAGAAACTGTATTATGAAGCCAAGATCAATGATATAAAGAATGATGGAAAATACGGTTGGAATACTTTAAATGAAATTATGGGCAGAAAGACTAATTAAACTCCATCTTTCATCGAATCAGATGGCTTATTCATCACAAAACCATTTGATGTTGCCAATTATTTTAATGATTACTTCATTGGCAAAGTGGGCAAACTTAGGCTGGAAATGCCAACAATGAACAGTGAGCCATCGTACTCATGCGTAAAAAAACAAATAATGAAAGAAAAGCATTGCAAGTTTGAATTCTGTAAAGTTAGTGTGGAGAGGTGGAAAGATTATTGTTATCGATCAATAATGACAAACCTCCTGCATTGACAACTTAGATGGAAAGCTACTGAGGATGGTAGTTGACTCTATAGCCACTCCTATCTTTCATATCTTTAATCTGAGCCTAGAGAAAAGGGTTTTTTTCCTCAGGCCTGGAGGGAAGCCAAAGTCATTCCGCAACCCAAGAGTGGTAAAGAGGCCTTTATTGGTTCTAACAGCAGACCTACCATCTTGCTGCCAGCAAACTGTTGGAAAAAATGGTGTTTGATCAAATACAATGTTTCTTCTCTGTAAACAAATTAACTACAGACTTTCAGCAAACTTATAGAGAAGGGCACTCAACATGTACTGCACTGACACAAATGACTGATGATTGGTTGAAAGAAATTGATAATAAGAAGATTGTGGGAGCTGTACTGTTAGATTTCAGTACAGCCTTTGATATTATTGACCATAATCTGTTGTTGAAAAAACATATGTGTTATGGCTTTTCAATCTCTGCCATATCATGTATTCAGAGATATCTATCTAATAGAACTCAGAGGGTTTTCTTTAATGGAAGCTTCTCTAATGTCAAACATGTAAAATGTGGTGTACCGCAGGGCAGCTCTCTAGGCCCTCTACGGTTCTCTATTTTTACCAATGACCTGCCACTGGCATTAAACAAAGCATGTGTGTCCATGTATGCTGATGATTCAACCATATGTAACTAGTTTCAGGAAACTAGGCATATGTCACGCGTCACTACTTCACAGGAGAATTTGAACGTACATTAGATTTTTTTACCAAAATGCGTGTTTTGGCAGAAATACCTTCTGGAACATGTGAACTTTCATGTGCCTTAATAACAAACTTGTATGCCATCTGTAAATACAAATTAAATTGTTAAATTACGAGCCTTGTTGGTTTAGCCACGGAAAAAGACCGGAACCTTCCCACTAGCCATGATTGTCTGAGATAATGGATGGGCTGGACATGCCGAGAGAGGAGTTTGGATTGGTCTACCACGTAGCATGCTTCTGTCTATAACATGAGCTGCTTAGTATGTGTAGGTAATTCTTTCTAAAGCAGCTTTTTTTTAAAAAGATATCACGAAGAACTGCACAAGTGTTGCTAAGGCTCTCCACTTTCTGGAGGACGAGTTTTGAAATAAGTGGAATGCCCGAGGGAGTCGAAAAGAGAACATAGAAGGCTGTTGTATAAAATACCTGTCTCCAGATTACATCTTCAAACTAAGGGTAACCATGGCATCCGTGACAGAGAGGGAGAAGCGTTCATCCATGTATACGGGTAAGAGAGTCTAGCTAGCTACATTTTCAGATAATATACAGTACCAGTCAAAAGTTTGGACACACGTGGACCATACTTTTTACTGGCTAGATCAGAATATGAGCTTTCCAAAGTGGTTCAGTAATTGGGTTTCTCAAGAGACTCCATAGGCCAGCATAGCTGACCTAAGTTGTAAATATACACTACCGGTCAAAAGTTTTAGAACACATTCAAGGGTTTTTCTTTATTTTACTATTTTCTACATTGTAGAATAATAGTGAAGACATCAAACTATGAAATAACACATGGAATCATGTAGTAACCAAAAAAGTGTATTTGAGATTCTTCAAAGTAGCCACCCTTTGCCTTGATGACAGCTTTGCACACTCTTGGCATTGTTTCAAAAAACAGATAAAGCAGCACCTCACGGCACAACGCCTCTCACCTATTTGACCTAGATAGTTTGTGTGTATGTATTGATATGTAGGATACGTGTGCCTTTTTAAATTTAAAGTAGTTATGTCCTTGAGCTGTTCTTGTCTATTAATGTTCTTTATTATGTCATGTTTCATGTTTTATGTGGATCCCAGGAAGAGTAGCTACTGATTTCGCAACAGCTAATGGGAGACCTAATAAAACACAAAAAATACCTCTCCTTCAACGTCAACAAAACGAAGGAGCTGATTGTGGAACCAGCAGAGGGTGCATGCCCCCATCCCCATCGATGGGACTGCAGTGGAGAGGGTGAAAAGGTTCAAGATCCTCGGCGTGCACATCACTGACAACCTGAAATGGTCCATCCACACAGACAGTGTGGTGAAGAAGGCGCAACAGCACCTCTTCAATCTCAGGAGGATGAAGAAATTCGGCTTGGCCCCTAAGACCCTCACGAACTTGAGAGCATCCCGTCGGGCTGTATCACCGTCTGGTACGGCAACTGCACCGTCCGCAACTGGAGGGCTCCTTATGATGTAGCATGAGAAAGCCATCTTTCATACAGCAGGACAGAAAGAGTTTCCCCGTGCCAATATAAGGACCATGTTTTGTTTGTCCAATTACAGTGATCTGTGTTTTTTGGTATTATTCTTTCTTTCTTTATAATTATAATAAATATGCCATTTAGCAGACACTTTTATCCAAAGCGACTTACAGTCATGCGTGCATAATTATTTATTTGTTTGTGTACTGGTGGTCCCGGGGTTCGAACCCACTACCTTGGCGTTACAAGCGCCGTGCTCTACCAGCTGAGCTACAGAGGACCACAGAAGTGGTTTCATAATAAACTTGTTTATTGTCTGCGGTGACACTGTATTCACCTCAGAGAGATCTGACTACATACATTTTTCATAAATGATGAACCTATAGTTGGGTCTCCCCGAGCGATGAGAGAACTAGCTAGATGGAGTTTAACTCCCCATGCGATGGCACATAAACAATGTTCAATAGAACATATACAGCAGGGAATATACAAATGCTATATAGACAAACAACTGGTATTAAATTGGTTGTGCTTGAGATGCCTGCTTAGTGAAATGTGCAAAATATCTGTAACTGAATGTTTCCAACACATTGCAAGTCAATTTTGGAAAGGCTCACCCCACGTGTTGAAGAGGCGGGACTTCCTGCAGCTGTATACTACTTCCTGTTGACACTGCTCTGACCTGGCCACGAGGGACATCAGTTGTTCAGGTGAGGCGCTGTAGTTAAACTTCATAACGTAGGGCTTCTGTAGTGTAGAACCCTGGACCCTGACTGGATCTGTGCTGTTGTGGGTCACTACTGTCCACACCTTGTTCTCTACAACACAACATGGAACAGATAAGAAACAGGTTTTAGTTTTTAGTTTATTTGAACACTTGGATGTAAAAAGGCACAGAGTCAGAATCTGAAAGCACAGTACTGATTACACACTGCGTTTCATAAAATTTAGACATTTCGAGGAGTGATTTGAATATGATTATTCATGATCCTGTACCTAGCTGGGAGGTAGTTACATATTTGACAGTCCCCTTAATTACCAGTCAGTATCGGTCAACCTCGCTAGAGTGCATTGGGATTTTACGGATATGAAGCAGCCTAATGTGGCTGCTTCCCATATAAAGGAATAAAGGGAAAAGGAAAATTCATTTAATCCAGAATGTTCTGACCTTAAATAAAGCCCCTGAATACTATAGGATGAAGATCAATGAGATATACTGAGATTGATCTGAATTATCACAATACTGTTGGATTATTATCAACGGCAATCCGATTTAAAATATAATTCTGGCTGTAAACCTAGATTAGTCTGACAACAAGATCATAAAGGCCATCAGTGTAAATGTGTATGTAGGGTAGAGGGCCAGGGTGGCAGCTCACCTGTCATGTTGCAGTAGACCTGTGTGGGCGCCAGAGGACCACTGCCATCTGGATCAATGGAGAAGTAGCCTGAGGAGCTGCCAGTCAGCCGGTAGGCCTCACATGATGCCTCATAGATGGCTACAGAGGAACACAGGGATACATGATGCCTCATTGATGGCTACAGAGGAACACAGGGATACATGATGCCTCATTGATGGCTACAGAGGAACACAGGGATACATCATGCCTCATAGATGGCTACAGAGGAACACAGGGATACATGATGCCTCATAGATGGCTACAGAGGAACACAGGGATACATCATGCCTCATAGATGGCTACAGAGGAATGCAGGGATACATAACGGGGTGGTCTATATTGACAACAGGGTGGAGTATATTGATAATGGGGTGGTGTATATTGATAATGGGGTGGTTTATATTGATAATGGGGTGGTGTATATTGATAATGGGGTGGTCTATATTGATAATGGGGTGGTGTATATTGATAATGGGGTGGTGTATATTGATAACGGGGTGGTCTATATTGACAACAGGGTGGAGTATATTGATAATGGGGTGGTGCATATTGATAACGGGGTGGTCTATATTGACAACAGGGTGGAGTATATTGATAATGGGGTGGTGTATATTGATAACGGGGTGGTCTATATTGATAACGGGATGGTCTATATTGATAACGGGGTGGTGTATATTGATAACGGGGTGGTCTATATTGACAACAGGGTGGAGTATATTGATAATGGGGTGGTGTATATTGATAACAGGGTGGTCTATATTGATAATGGGGTGGTCTATATTGATAACGGGGTGGTGTATATTGATAATGGGATGGTGTATATTGATAACGGGGTGGTCTATATTGACAACAGGGTGGAGTATATTGATAATGGGGTGGTGTATATTGATAACGGGGTGTTCTATATTGACAACAGGGTGGAGTATATTGATAATGGGGTGGTCTATATTGATAACGGGGTGGTCTATATTCGTATTTCCATTTCAAATGTGTTGCATATCATCAAACACCCTCGAAGTATGCAAAACGATCTATGGCTAAGCATTACAACAACATATTAGATATGGAAATAGTGAGAATAAATTGTTTATTTACACAATAAAACAAAATGGGTATAGTGCAGGGTTGGGGTCAATTCCATTTCAATTCCAGTCAGAAAGTATACAAAATTCCAATTCCAAATCTTGAAAAGCATTGAAGAGAATTGGAATGGGAATTTCAGTGTACTTCTTGAATTGACTGAAGAGCAGGCGGTGACTCACAGTTGTGGCAGGTGGCTCCGGTGTATCCTGTCCCAGAGCAGTCGCAGTAGAAGCTGCTCCAGGACTGGGAACACTGCCCTCCATGTTCACAGAAGTTGGGCAGACATCTGGAGAGACACGGAAGATCAGACAGTGGGAAGGAGTACAAGTAACCTGGTACCAGAGAGGCAAAGCCATGGAGACAGCAATGCTAAAACAATGTGGTTGCTCCCACTCTCTGACTGAACTGAACTAGCTGGAGTTTAATGGTTATGATGACACTACAACATATACTGGACTGACAATGGCAGGTGTTTTGATATCTGTGACAACTACTTAACAGCAAAACGGCTGTAAAACAGAGAATTGAAATTATTCATGACACAGTCTAATCTCACAGGGAGCGGTTTAATGATCAGAGCATCTGCATACAAAACTCTCTAGTGTCGGAAGATTTTACCAAACAGAATATTGAGTTTTCTAATGTTCGGATTTTCATAACATTTTGGTTATCTTCCTTTTTGGTTGGGGCTCAAATTCAATTGACCCGCCAAACTGATTTCAGAGTAAGGCAGGTGTTTGTGCAGGCATTAGTTTGTGAACAAAGTTACTGCATAAACATGCATGGTTAACGTAGGTGTCCCAACCCAACCCCCTCTCCTCACCCCTCTCCCTCTCTATAATAACATTTTTGCAAATTTTCTGAGGTCTCCGTAAATGTTAACAATATGCAGAAACATTCCCAGTGAAATGTCTGATTGGCTATGGAAAGACACTTCGATTAATAGTTCCTTACTCATGCACCTCGAACTTCCAAAATTACCAGATTTTTAAAGCTTGCATTTAGTGTATTATTTAATTCAGCTTTAATTGTGAATCCTGTCCCAGGGGAGCTCTGGTTTAGTGGGTGTTGTGCATACAACACAGCCATTTCAAATACCATTTACCTATTTAGCTCTACAAAGGGAGTCAACTGTTCTCCGGATAACGTTCAAGTGATGGTTTAATTATTGCTGTGCTATTTTTATTCATGCACATAGAAGAGGCTTTCGTGGACCATATAATGATGCTGCTCAACTTGCAGAACTGTTTCTCAGCAATAAATCGGTCAGTGAAGTTTTAGTGGTCGGAGTGAATGGCGACGAAAGCTCTTCAACAAAAGGAACAATAATCTCAGAGCTTTTTGTGTTACGTAATTAGTTCCCTCGCTGACAAAGAAATGAATTGCTTTTGTATAATGTATGTCACAAGCCAAAGTGCTGAGTTGGGTTGGGCATGGCTCTATTGAACAGTCAAGAGGGACCCTTGGCCTCTCCGAGGTGGCACACGAAAGCTGCGGTCTGACAGTGAACCTGCACGGGCTGTTAGGGGACAATCACCCTAAGCCTGGCAGGGTCCTGGAGGATGACAGCTGCTCATTAAAGTGTATTACTATTTTAGAAAGTAGAACATGGCTAATAAAACAGGAAAAGCTCAATAGAAGACCAAGTATACAGATTTGGACGAGATTATTGCAGAAATCGATTGGGAAAGTGACATAGAAGTTGATGAGGACTCAGTTAGTGATTACACTGTAGACTCGCACTGATTTCTATTGGATAGGAAAGATGTAACTTACTTAAAAATAAAAGTAAAATACTTTCTTCTCATGCAGTTGTTTAAATGTTTGCATATTATTCATTTGATATATTTTTATTTGATTGCTATATACAGTGGGGAGAACAAGTATTTGATACACTGCCGATTTTGCGGGTTTTCCTACTTACAAAGCATGTAGAGGTCTGTAATTTGTATCATAGGTACATTTCAACTGTGAGAGACGGAATCTAAAACAAAAATCCAGAAAATCACATTGTATGATTTTTAAGTAATTAATTTGCATTTTATTGCATGACATTAGTATTTGATACATCAGAAAAGCAGAACTTAATATTTGGTACAGAAACCTTTGTTTGCAATTACAGAGATCATACGTTTCCTGTAGGTCTTGACCAGGTTTGCACACACTGCAGCAGGGATTTTGGCCCACTCCTCCATACAGACTTTCTCCAGATCCTTCAGGTTTCGGGGCTGTCGCTGGGCAATACGGACTTTCAGCTCCCTCCAAAGATTTTCTATTGGGTTCAGGTCTGGAGACTGTCTAGGCCACTCCAGGACCTTGAGATGCTTCTTACGGAGCCACTCCTTAGTTGCCCTGGCTGTGTGTTTTGGGTCGTTGTCATGCTGGAAGACCCAGCCACGACCCATCTTCAATGCTCTTACTGAGGGAAGGAGGTTGTTGGCCAAGATCTCGCAATACATGGCCCCATCCATCCTCCCCTCAATACGGTGCAGTCGTCCTGTCCTGTCCCCTTTGCAGAAAAGCATCCCCAAAGAATGATGTTTCCACCTCCTTGCTTCACGGTTGGGATGGTGTTCTTGGGGTTGTACTCATCCTTCTTCTTCCTCCAAACACGGCGAGTGGAGTTTAGACCAAAAAGCTCTATTTTTGTCTCATCAGACCACATGACCTTCTCCCATTCCTCCTCTGGATCATCCAGATGGTCATTGGCAAACTTCAGACGGGCCTGGACATGCGCTGGCTTGAGCAGGGGGACCTTGCGTGCGCTGCAGGATTTTAATCCATGACGGCGTAGTGTGTTACTAATGGTTTTCTTTGAGACTGTGGTCCCAGCTCTCTTCAGGTCATTGACCAGGTCCTGCTGTGTAGTTCTGGGCTGATCCCTCACCTTCCTCATGATCATTGATGCCCCACGAGGTGAGATCTTGCATGGAGCCCCAGACCGAGGGTGATTGACCGTCATCTTGAACTTCTTCCATTTTCTAATAATTGCGCCAACAGTTGTTGCCGTCTCACCATGCTGCTTGCCTATTGTCCTGTAGCCCATCCCAGCCTTGTGCAGGTCTACAATTTTATCCCTGATGTCCTTACACAACTCTCTGGTCTTGGCCATTGTGGAGAGGTTGGAGTCTGTTTGATTGAGTGTGTGGACAGGTGTCTTTTATACAGGTAACGAGTTCAAACAGGTGCAGTTAATACAGGTAATGAGTGGAGAACAGGAGGGCTTCTTAAAGAAAAACTAACAGGTCTGTGAGAGCTGGAATTCTTAATGGTTGGTAGGTGATCAAATACTTATGTCATGCAATAAAATGCAAATTAATTACTTAAAAATCATACAACGTGATTTTCTGGATTTTTGGCTCACACCCCTGCTAAAATAATTGATGCAGGCTCACCCCCTGCTAAAATAAAGGGTCAATAAAATAAGTAAATAGTAAACTTGAGTTCTTACTGATTTTTTTAAATATTCTATAGTGCTACAGACTCAGTCAACATAAAATACACAATGGCTATGCTAATACATTTTAGGTCTGTATAAATACACTGCTCAAAAAAATAAAGGGAACACTTAAACAACACAATGTAACTCCAAGTCAATCACACTTCTGTGAAATCAAACTGTCCACTTAGGAAGCAACACTGATTGACAATACATTTCACATGCTGTTGTGCAAATGGAATAGACAACTGGTGGAAATTATAGGCAATTAGCAAGACACCCCCAATAAAGGACTGGTTTTGCAGGTGGTGACCACAGACCACTTCTCAGTTCCTATGCTTCCTGGCTGATGTTTTGGTCACTTTTGAATGCTGGCGGTGCTTTCACTCTAGTAGTAGCATGAGACGGAGTCTACAACCCACACAAGTGGCTCAGGTAGTACAGCTCATCCAGGATGGCACATCAATGCAAGCTGTGGCAAGAAGGTTTGCTGTGTCTGTCAGCGTAGTGTCCAGAGCATGGAGGCACTACCAGGAGACAGGCCAGTACATCAGGAGACGTGGAGGAGGCCGTAGGAGGGCAACAACCCAGCAGCAGGACTGCTACCTCCGCCTTTGTGCAAGGAGGAGCAGAAGGAGCACTGCCAGAGCCCTGCAAAATGACCTCCAGCAGGCCACAAATGTGCATGTGTCTGCTCAAACGGTCAGAAACAGACTCCATGGGGGTGGTATGAGGGCCCGGCGTCCACAGGTGGGGGTTGTGCTTACAGCCCAACACCGTGCAGGACGTTTGGCATTTGCCAGAGAACACCAAGATTGGCAAATTTGCCACTGGCGCCCTGTGCTCTTCACAGATGAAAGCAGGTTCACACTGAGCACGTGACAGACGTGACAGAGTCTGGAGACGCCGTGGAGAACGTTCTGCTGCCTGCAACATCCTCCAGCATGACCGGTTTGGCGGTGGGTCAGTCATGGTGTGGGGTGGCATTTCTTTGGGGGGCCGCACAGCCCTCCATGTGCTTGCCAGAGGTAGCCTGACTGCCATTAGGTACCGAGATGAGATCCTCAGACCCCTTGTGAGACCATATGCTGGTGCGGTTGGCCCTGGGTTCCTCCTAATGCAAGACAATGCTAGACCTCATGTGGCTGGAGTGTGTCAGCAGTTCCTGCAAGAGGAAGGCATTGATGCTATGGACTGGCCCGCCCGTTCCCCAGACCTGAATCCAAATGAGCACATCTGGGACATCATGTCTCGCTCCATCCACCAACGCCACGTTGCACCACAGACTGTCCAGGAGTTGGCGGATGCTTTAGTCCAAGTCTGGGAGGAGATCCCTCAGGAGACCATCCGCCACCTCATCAGGAGCATGCCCAGGCGTTGTAGGGAGGTCATACAGGCACGTGGAGGCCACACACACTACTGAGCCTCATTTTGACTTGTTTTAAGGACATTACATCAAAGTTGGATCAGCCTGTAGTGTGGTTTTCCACTTAAATTTTGAGGGTGACTCCAAATCCAGACCTCCATGGGTTGATACATTTTATTTCCATTGATAATGTTTGTGTGATTTTGTTGTCAGCACATTCAGCTATGTAAAGAAAAAAGTATTTAATAAGATTATTTCATTCATTCAGATCTAGGATGTGTTATTTTAGTGTTCCCTTTATTTTTTTGAGCAGTGTACATTGTAGGTCTGCCCTATTTACTATTGGTAAATATATGTCATTATAGTGATTGTGTTCCCCAAACTCTAATATATGTTTATAGATATGTGTTGTTTATTTGATGTATTGATGCATGGCTCATCCGTAAAAGTATTGATGCAGGGCTCACCCCTGCTAAAATAAAGGTTTAAAAAAATAAGTAATAGAAAACTTGAGTTCTTACTGAACTTTTTACATCTTCTATACTGCTAGACACTGACTCTGAGCCAACACCAAAGAGACCACATTCAAGTCCTCCAGTAGAAACTGGTTCTTTCAGTCAGACCCCTGCTACTGTCTCTGGCTCCACACCCACCCCGCCCGGCCATCTAGATGTGTGAAGGTTAGTGTCTTATGTAGGGAAGCTAATGATCCATCATGTATGACATTCCTGGGAGTGTATAAACTTGTATTTTTTATTACCATATCATTTTTGTATGTTCTCTATAGTTATAGTATGTACTTGAAAATGTATCAATTGACCAATTCGGCCACTTGGGTGCATTTGGGCAAACTCGTGAGGGACACCTGGGTGATTTCATACTAAATGTTATGTAGCGCCCTCATTCTTGAAGGTATCAGTCTGAAACTTTGCACATACACTGCATCTAATTTACTTCCAGCTTCCTATCTGAATGTATGGCTTTTCTTTTTCATGTCAAAGATGATGCAACAAAAATAAAAATATAAAATGTATTTTTTGTGGTTTATTTGATATTTTACCAGATTCTATTGTGTTATGTTCTCCTACATTAATTTCACATTTCCACAAACGTCAAAGTGTTTCCTTTCAAATGGTACCAAGAATATGCATGTCCTTGCTTCAGGTCCTGAGCTACAGGACGTTAGATTTGGGTTTGTCATTTTAGGAGGAAATTGAAAAGAAGGGTGCGATCCTTAATAAGCGGTTAAAGCTGGAGAATTGGTGATGGAGAGATATGGAGTGCTAGCCATACTATGTTATACTATGAATAAACAGGCAGTGTGTTGAGCAGCAGGAAGGAGCAATCAACAATGTTTTGAAACATTGTGAAAAGGTATAGAACGATAGAAAGAACAACTCCCAGGATATTTGAGTGATCTTGTTTGATTGCAGTGATTTGTCCACTACTGCAGAGGTTACACAGTTATAAGTAGGTAAGCATTATGGAAAAGGTTAATGATGGAAGTGGAAACCTGTATTTGATTGTGTTGATTACTGGAACCCAACAATATAAATCACCAGGTCCCCAAAAACACTCCATGTGGCAGATCTTGAAATAGTGACTAAACTACTTACAGTATTGTTCTGCATGTAGACATCAGATTATTCATGTGGTGCTGTAACTAATGTATTGGGTCCTAGTTTCCACATACTGTAATTGACAGAATCTATACATTTTTTTTGCTTACTGTTTCTCATGCTGCACTCTTAGAAAACAGGGTTTGAATAGGGTTCTTCTGCCGTCCCCATAGGATAACCCTTTTTGGTTCCAGGTAGAACTATTTTGGGTTCCATGTAGAACCCTATGTGGAAAAGGTTTTACATGGAACCCAAAATAGTTCTACCTGGAAACAAAATGGTTCTACGTGGAACCAAACAGGGTTCTTCACCGGGTTCTCCTATGGGGACAGCTGAAGAACCATTTTAGGTTGTAGATAGCACCTTTTTTTGTAAGAGTGTGGGTTCCCAATTAACACGTGGTGTGAGGTGTCAAAACATGAGATATTTTGCACTAGCCACTTTTGGAAACACAAAAGAAAAAAAAGCTCCTCTCCTCATCATGCTTCTCAGTCTTAGGTTAACTGGCTCCTGGGTTCCATGGCAACCCAGTAAAAATTGTGGTCACACTTTATTTGTATAGTCCGGAATGTTCATCTGTAGATGATCTAAAACTGCATTTGATTGTAACTTCCATCAATGTAATTGTCTGCATCACTTCCAATCCCCCATTTTTATATATACAGTGGGGAGAACAAGTATTTGATACACTGCCGAATTTGCAGGTTTTCCTACTTACAAAGCATGTAGAGGTCTTAAATTTTTTATCATAGGTACACTTCAACTGTGAGAGACGGAATCTAAAACAAAAATCCAGAAAATCACATTGTATGATTTTTAAGTAATTAATTTGCATTTTATTGCATGACATAAGTATTTGATCACCTACCAGCCAGTAAGAATTCCGGCTCTCACAGACCTGTTAGTTTTTCTTTAAGAAGCCCTCCTGTTCTCCACTCATTACCTGTATTAACTGCACCTGTTTGAACTCGTTACCTGTATAAAAGACACCCGTCCACACACTCAATCAAACAGACTCCAACCTCTCCACAATGGCCAAGACCAGAGAGCTGTGTAAGGACATCAGGGATAAAATGGTAGACCTGCACAAGGCTGGGATGGGCTACAGGACAATAGGCAAGAAGCTTGGTGAGAAGGTAACAATTGTTGGCGCAATTATTAGAAAATGGAAGAAGTTCAAGACGGTCAATCACCCTCGGTCTGGGGCTCCATGCAAGATCTCACCTCGTGGGGCATCAATGATCATGAGGAAGGTGAGGGATCAGTCCAGAACTACACGGCAGGACCTGGTCAATGACCTGAAGAGAGCTGGGACCACAGTCTCAAAGAAAACCATTAAAATCCTGCAGCACACGCAAGGTCCCCCTGCTCATGCCAGCGCATGTCCAGGCCCGTCTGAAGTTTGCCAATGACCATCTGGATGATCCAGAGGAGGAATGGGAGAAGGTAATGTGGTCTGATGAGACAAAAATAGAGCTTTTTGGTCTAAACTCCACTCGCCGTGTTTGGAGGAAGAAGAAGGATGAGTACAACCCCAAGAACACCATCCCAACCGTGAAGCATGGAGGTGGAAACATCATTCTTTGGGGTTGCTTTTCTGCAAAGGGGACAGGACGACTGCACCGTATTGAGGGGAGGATGGATGGGGCCATGTATCGCGAGATCTTGGCCAACAACCTCCTTCCCTCAGTAAGAGCATGGAAGATGGGTCGTGGCTGGGTCTTCCAGCATGACAACGACCCAAAACACACAGCCAGGGCAACTAAGGAGATGCTCCGTAAGAAGCATCTCAAGGACCTGGAGTGGCCTAGCCAGTCTCCAGACCTGAACCCATTAGAACATCTTTGGAGGGAGCTGAAAGTCCGTATTGCCCCGACAGCCCCGAAACCTGAAGGATCTGGAGAAGGTCTGTATGGAGGAGTGGGACAAAATCCCTGCTGCAGTGTGTGCAAACCTGGTCAAGACCTACAGGAAACGTATGATCTCTGTAATTGCAAACAAAGGTTTCTGTACCAAATATTAAGTTCTGCTTTTCTGATGCATCAAATACTTATGTCATGCAATAAAATGCAAATTAATTACTTAAAAATCATACAATGTGATTTTCTGAAAATTACAGACCTCTACATGCTTTGTAAGTAGGAAAACCTGCAAAATCGGCAGTGTATCAAATACTTGTTCTCCCCACTGTATCTATATATATATATATATATATATATATATATATATATATATATATATATATATATATATATTTATATTATATATATATATATATATATATATATATATATATATATATATATATATATATATATATATATATATATATATATATATATATATATATATATATATATATATATATATATATATATATATATATATATATATATATATAAACATGGGGGATTGGAAGTGATGCAGACAATTACATTGATGGAAGTTACAATCAAATGCAGTTTTAGATCATCTACAGATGAAAATTCATATATTAGAGTTTGGGGAACACAATCACTATAATGAAATATGTTTACCAACAGTAAACAGGGCATGGCCCTACTCCATGGCTATTCTGAAAGTTCTAATAGAGGAGTCGAATAATGGAACACCCAATACTAGGCTCTCTGTAGCTCAGTTGGTAAAGCATGGCGTTTGCAACGCCAGGGTTGTGGGTTTGATTCCCGGGGGGGGCAGTATGAAAATGTATGCACTCACTAACTGTAAGTTGCTCTGGATAAGAGCATCTGCTAAATGACTAAAATGTAAAAATGTACTAGTCATGGTAGGGATTGTAATAATAAAACATATTTATAGTAGGTATAGTAATTTATAAAGGGATAAGACAGTATTACAAGAAAAGATAACAAGCTAAATAATACATCTTCAAATACAACTAAATTAGAACACAAGTACTCAATCAACAGAGTGGAGATAAAACCATAGCAAACAGAAGGCACAGTGTGGGGATATGTGTGGATGAATTGTGATGGAAGGCGTGGTGTGCGTTTTGGTGTTTGAATAAGTGTGGCGTTAAGTAAGTGAGAAAGGAAATGGTTGCATATCCCAGAACCAACATGTGTCTGTGAGCAGGGGTTGTGAGAGAGAGCTTTCAATTTTGTGCAGATGGATATACATTTTAAAGTATAGTATACATCTAATATATTTTTTAAAGTTTTCATAAAACTGCATTGTTGGTTAAGGGCTTGTAAGTAAGCATTTCACTGTAAGGTGTACACCTGTTGTATTCGGCGCATGTGGCAAATATAATTTGATTTTATTTTATTTGATCTACAGATGGTCATGCTATCAACAAACTATCTCTTGATAAGCAACTGCTTGCTAAGGTTACGGTTAGGTTTAGAATAAGGGTTAGGATAAGGGTTAAGGTTAGAGCTAGGGTTAGGGTTTGTAGATAGTTAGTTGAAATGTTACTGACAATCTGTAGATAGTCTGTAGACCATGGAGTATCCAGATAAAGTGTTACCCAAATTGTACAGTAAAACTTCACTCTTGCAATCAGTCACAGTTAATTAGAGACACTGTCGAAAGCAGAGTACCAATCAACAGTTTTTAATGTAGGCATCAAAGGAACCTGTCAAGTTTCTATAATTACAGAACCTTCTCATGAATTACTGTAGACACTGTAGATATGACTGGCATGTTTCTATAATCACACCATCTTCTCATGAATTACTGTAGACCATGAAGAGATGACTGGCAGGTTTCTATAATTACACAACCTTCTCATGAATTACTGTAGACCATGAAGAGATGACTGGCAGGTGTCTAAAATTACACAACCTTCTCATGAATTACTGTAGACCATGAAGAGATGACTGGCAGGTTTCTATAATTACACAACCTTCTCATGAATTACTGTAGACCATGAAGAGATGACTGGCAGGTTTCTATAATTACACAACCTTCTCATGAATTTCTGTAGACCCTGAAGATATGACTGGCTTCACAGGTCCCCTGCCTTAGTTCATGTTCACTTACTTACACTTGTGAGAAAATGATTTCACAAGCTTCAGGTCCAAAATAAACGACAACGGTTTGTACCAGCACCATAGCATCAAATGAGGAGACAGCAATTATGTGCTTGCACAATCCAAACATAGCTGCTGGAACAAAGTCTGACAATAATCAAATGTAAAATTTGGGGTTAGTTGCAAAAGCTAAAAACAAAAGTCCCATGCATGTGCTTTAAGTGCAACATTGCCACATTGGCACATCACTTCAAAATTCAAATACTGTATACAGTAATTGTGATACCTGTCATGGATGCCACATGTGTCAAACTGCAGCTCCTTGTAGTCTCCTAGTCGTCCTTGGTGCACCAGGTTCAGGTCCATGGGCTGGCTGTTGATGGAGAAGAGACGCATGCACCCCTGGAATGCCAACGTTGAGTTCTCACAGCATGAGTCACTCGGGGACGAGGAGGGACAGCCTAATGGAACACACAGCAGAGGGCTGTTTATGTAACCAATCACATCCCAAATCAGCTTCTACTGTAATAATGCAACAAAAGAGGCTTACACAAATATGTTAAGATGCTAAGAGGGTGGTGTGCTGACTGGTTTACTGACTGGAGACATGCAAGCAGAAATTGCGAAAATGAAAATGATCTAAACAGTACATGTACATTAATATTGTTTTATTCTTCTTAAGTGTGACAATCATGTACAGTTTTTTAATCTCTGTTATGGCTGAGAGAGAAGTCGCCAAAAAAAAGAGAGAGCAGAGTTAAACCTGTCAAGACATGCCACTATGCAAGTTGAAGCCTTTTAAAAGCAGCTTAATAAAACGCCAGCTATCAGAAGATTTTAGATTTACATGGCAAGTTCTGGAAGCTAAAGTCTGTACAGGGATGTATTAAGTACATCTTTGCCTACAAGGCAATGTCAATTAAGCTCCACTAAGGCACTGCAGTGACGTTGCCAAAGAGTGAGGCTTCGTAGGTATTACAGTCCCCAGTTTTATCAAGTCATTGAGTTTCTACTGTAAATACCCAAACATATTTTAAAACCTAATCAACTTTTGGTCATATTATCTGTCCTCTTACCTCCAAAGTAGAGGCTGTCTCCTGCCTCTATGTGGTCCCCCAGCTCGATAGTTGAGGACGGCTCGTTGTCCAGAGTCATGGTGACCTGGAGACCTCGGGAGCTGAGACTCGCAGAGTGCCACAGTCCATCATTCACTCTGTGACCTGTGGACACATGGGGTCAGTTATGAGTTAAACAGTTTATCAAGACCCGATCAATCTCTGCATATGACTGCGGTTTTACAATAGTAACTACACTGTTACAAAAGCTTTTTAAGAAAACAATTTTAGAGTACAGTTTTATATTTAGATTTATAATCTTGTTTGTCTGCAACAAAGCTCTGCAATCACTCTGTTGCTGGTGTTGACTTTCTGGCTCTCCCTCCACGCTACACACACATTTCATATCGTTTCCCTCACACTATCAAATAAACAAAGGATCACCCACAACACCCAGTCTGTTGTGTTTGTGGTTCCATTTTTGAGAAGGAACCAATGGGAAAACCTCAGAGGTATAATCTTTGCTTTTTTATTTAATTAAACTCAGGCTTTTACAGTGAAGGGCATCCAAGCTGTGTGTCTACAATCCCCTCTGTGCTTGCCATCTGCCTGCAGGGTTAGAGTGAGGTTGCAGGCTAGGAGAATTACTATGGAATGCGATTAAATGCGCTAGATTTCAGGCAGTAAATAGTTTGAAACAAACAAAAAATGCACACCTGGTGCAAACATTGACTCTGAAAAGCCTCCGACATGCAACAGATGGAGGACGACCTCTGTATGTTTTTTCTGATCATATCTGGATTCTGTTGTAGTGAATGAGATCAGTCCAAAATGAGAACACAGACACAGACGGTTCAAACCTAACTATGTCTGTCTGCCTGCCTGCCTGCCTGCATGCCTGCCTGCCTGCCTGCCTGCCTGTCTGCCTGTCTGCATGCACGTCTGTCTGTCTGCATGCATGCATGCATGTCTGTCTGTCTGTCTGTCTGTCTGTCTGTCTGTCTGTCTGTCTGTCTGTCTGTCTGTCTGTCTGTCTGTCTGTCTGTATGTCTGCCTGCATGTCTGTCTGCCTGCCTGCCTGCCTGCCTGCCTGCCTGCCTGCCTGCATGTCTGCCTGCCTGCCTGCCTGCCTGCCTGCCTGCCTGCCTGTATGTATGTATGTATGTATGTATGTCTGTCTGTCTGTCTGTCTGTCTGTCTGTCTGTCTGTCTGTCTGTCTGCGTGGAGGGATTCTGTGTTTTTGGATTTAGTTATTTCTACAGGATTAGCGAGACAGAGCATATTTAATCTCCCCATGGTGGGAAAAATTGACTAAATCAAATGCTTATCTTTGTGTGTGGACTCAGAAGGGAGAAGCACAGAGCCAACTGAATGGATTCTCTCTCATAATCTTTCCTATCACTATCAGACTATCTGTGTGGAAAACCACAAACATTCAGAGTCACAAATGCATTCTCTGCAATAATAAAATGGGTTTCTCATTGTCCGCCTGCTTCACTGGAATAAAGAGCCTTTTATTCTCTGAGTCCCCATAGACAGAACCACTGATTCCAGCCTAGTATTGGTCTGGGTCAGCTAGACTAGAGGCTGTTGGCCTGGCCCTCACCGGTGGAGACCTCTTCTTTCTGCTGGGCTGACATGTGGTGGGTCAGGCGCAGCCGACTGTTGCTGATGTGCAGCTCCAGTCGCTGGGGCTCCAGGGCCAGCCGGGTGGAGAGCAGTAGCCCATCTGGGTTCCACGTTCTGAACTGGAAACGCACAGTGAAGCCCCCCGAAGCAGACGGCATGGCTGGGAGCGACAGGAAGCTGCTGCTGGAGCTCAGGAAGGTAGTGGACACCAGCTGGGGCTCAGAGCACGAGAAGGTCACGTTGCCCTGGAGACACACGGAACACACAGTCTTACAGTCACCTTGCCCTGATCCACATTAACTCTCAACATTTCAGGGTTAATTAAAAAATGATGTCAACTCTGTAAGTGTAGTGCTGCTATTAATTACTACAAACACTCCCTACTGGCCCCCTTTCTAGAAAGGAGAGAAATAGAGAAAGAGATGGAGAAAGAGAGAGAGAGATATTTTAAAAAGAAAAACTATTTTAGTCATTTAGCAGACGCTCTTATCAGGAGCGACTTACAGATAGTGAGTGCATACTGGTCCCCTGTGGGAATCGAACCCACAACCCTGGCATTGCAAACGCCATGCTCTACCAACTGAGCTACACGGGACTACATGGAGAAAGAAAGAGAGAGATGGAAAAAGAGAGAGAGAGATGGAGAAAGAGAGAGAGAGAGAGATGGAGAAAGAGAGAAAGAGATGGAGAAAGAGAGAAAGAGAGAAAAACAGGTGTAGTATCGATAGAGAGAAAGAGACGGAGAGACAGAGTATGAGGGGGAAAAGAGAGAGCAAGAGAGCGAGAATGAGAGAGAGAGAGAGAGAGAGAGAGAGAGAGAGAGAGAGAGAGAGAGAGAGAGAGAGAGAGAGAACGAGGGAATGAGAGAGACGAATTGAAGTCTACAGGGAGCTGGGTTAAATGTCACTGCCAACCCCACTGTGACTCCTAAGGACAGGAAGAGCCAGTACAGAGGACATGAGTTCCTGTACACAGGAAAAGGTCAGAGCAGTGTGGGGATGAACATATCATTGATCGCGGTGACATGGAGTGGCAGCAACTAACCCTTTCAAAGGGACTCTTCCATCAACTCAACCAAACTTGATTTCAGAGTGATTCTGTTTCAATAGGCTGACACTGACTCACACAGGCTTATTGTGTTCAGAAATCATTGATAACTTATGTTAGCTCTATTTCAGTGTTAGCGGATTCGTTTTTAGAGGTAAGGTGATACCCACTGCGCGTCACACCCCTTGTGTTTGGGGCTGAGCCAGAAGGTTACTTAAGGTTAATATCCATTAAGATGTGTCATTTAGGGTCTGCACAAGACCCTGACATCTACCTTAAATAATGCAATCTGCCTCTATCCTACTACTAATACCTCTATACTGAATGGATCACTGGATATAGCTCCTGCTCCACCTCATCACTGAGCCCGGATCTCTTTTCCAAAATAAGAACAAGAGAAGAACATAGAACACTGTTTTCTAAGCTCAGAGTGGTTCTCACCATGCACTCTGTATCCCCTGTTTCCCTATCTGCAGTCTGACGGTTTATTAAGCAACAACTGTTCTGGTCCTCTGGCTCTCTAAGGTTAGGTGTTGTTAACCTCCACTTCTAACACAATGGAGCATTATCACTTACATAAGTGAATATCTTGGTAACGCAGTGCAAAATAAACCTGGGTCTTGGCCTATACATTAAAAATGAATAGTTGAAAAGCTCTTACCACGCTGTAGATCTGAGGCTTGCGTCGCTTGGCTAGGTCGATGATGTTGATCCCATTGTAGTAGAGGTTCTCGATGCAGCCATGGAAGTTCTTCCTCAGGAAGGTACCAGGCTTACCTGGCAGTGGGATGCCCCCGAAACTGAGCTATGATGAGGAAAGAGAGTGAAATATAGACATGTTAGAAAGAAATAGAAGAAAAGTCCTATGAATGTACAGTGTCAGGTGTCACGTTGAAAAGATATTCTAAAGAGATAGACCAAGGCTCTATTGTCGGCTGGCGTTAAAGCGACGGCAGTGTCAAACGCTCGCTAGTTTGCAATTTCGTCATGTAAAAACTGGCGCACTGGCATTTTCCAGCCTTAACGCCAGGTTCGGCAATTTACCTGTCTTATATCAGCTCCTTGCGCTCAGATGGGCGGGTGGAAATATTTTAGGTCTGTCCTTAAAAACATGATCCAAAGTGCTATTTTCAGGCAGCGCTGACAGGGATATTTAAGAGCAACCAAAAGCTGGTGTTAGCGTTAACGCAGTTGGTTATGGCATGAATTTTGACTGCGGGGATGCAGCCTATCCAGCCATGACGCCCACTGCCCATATGCACATGGAACAAGAGTAGCATAATGTGCTTTTGGTGCCTGTATACTTCGTATTTAGAAACATTAAAAAATGACAGTTTTTCCCGTTTCGTTTTATTTGATGAATTACCAAGCATAGCCTTCCCTCCTCTCAATGAAGGCTTTTTTTTTGTCTGCCCAATGCAACCACGAAGTAGTCAAGACTGTCGATAAAGGGTTTGGCTCCTGAGACCGCTTGGAAATAAATCTTAATCACCAAAGCTTTATTCAAATATAAAGTTTGAGACAGTGCATTGACATTCCCTTTTTATCTATGCATTGTAGGCAGGCCCACATTATTTTAGCCATGCATGTCCTTCTTTTGGATGTGCGTAAAACCCTCCATAGTCTGCATTGTTTTAATATTATATGCCCACGGGGAGAAATGGTGGTTCATGTAAGTGTGTCATAGCCTATTTAAAACAAGTTGTTGTTTCATTTTGTTTAGAATTTGATTTGAATTATTCGTTCTCTTTTTGGCCATCAATAATGAATTTAATCTTGCTTATTGACAATGTTTGGCATGTCCATGCTCAACCATAATGCAATTTACAGTAGCCTATTAGTTAACCTATTTAGCAAAGATGGGATAGGTCTACATTGTGTTAATTAGTTTCTGTAAGCCATTTAACAAACTATAACAGACTAACATTGGAATTGGAGTTGATTCCCAAGGCAATACACAGAAGACCGTAAATAGATAACCTGAAGAAAGCACATATTTCGCCATGGAGCATGTTCTGATTGGCCAATCAGGGGCCAAGTCTCGACACACCCACAACTTGTTTATTCATCATAACCCGGCCCTTTCGCGCCAACGCCAGGAAGTGCGCCGATAATTGTGATAGTGAACCTATAGCGCTACCGCCAAGCACTTAAGATTTACCATCGCGTTAGGTTTGTTAAAATAGGACCCCAAGTATTATTCTTAACTCTCACCATGCCATACGTTTTTTTTCTGACTGAGTGCTGGTGGTGTAATCTATTCAGACCTACTGTAAAGGAATATTCTGGATGTTTGGATAGACACACCTCATAGTCCACCTCCAGAGAGTCTCCTTCCCCCTTGGTCCTGAAGTGCTGTGTGTGGGTGTCCACGGTGAGGTTGACCTGCTTGTTGAAGCGCTCGATGAGGACAGAGTGCCAGTGCTGATCGTCCAGAAGACTGCTGAGAGTGACCGCAACACGACCACTGCTGAACCGCAGCCTGGTGTCATCTGAAGAGTATCAGAACACAAACATCCAGTTACCCTCCCAGACTGCTCCCCAGTCTGCTTTTAAATGGTTCAAAAGACTCTTCTATCTATAGCCCGAGCCCCTTGTGTCCTGTTACCCATGACCTCTAACCTCTAACCCCTGACCTATTTGAGCCAAGTTGAGGTATAGGGCCAGCGACTCACCAAGGTTGAGGTAGATGGCAAGCGACTCACCCTTGTTGAGGTACAGGGCCAGCGACTCACCCAAGTTGAGGTTCAGGGCCAGCGACCCACCCAGGTTGATGTAGAGGGCCAACCTGCCCCGGTGTGACTAACTCACCCAGGATGAGGTAGAGAGCCAACCTGCCCCTGTGTGACTAACTCATCCAGGTTGAGGTAGAGGGCCAACCTGCCCCGGTGTGACTAACTCACCCAGGTTGAGGTAGAGGGCCAACCTGCCCCGGTGTGACTAACTCACCCAGGATGAGGTAGAGAGCCAACCTGCCCCGGTGTGACTAACTCACCCAGGTTGAGGTAGAGGGCTAACCTGCCCCGGTGTGACTAACTCACCCAGGTTTATGTAGAGGGCCAGCCTGCCCCAATGTGACTAACTCACCCAGGTTGAGGTAGAGGGCCAACCTGCCCCGGTGCAGCTCCAGAGTGATGTAGTCGCCCCTCTGACCCTCTCCATGGAGCAGCACCCCCTCAGCCTGGTGGCTCTTGAAGTGTAGCGAGATCACATCCTTCACCGTGCTCATGGACTTCTGATTAAACCGGTAGAGCAGGGAGCTTCTTCCATCAAAGTCTGCCACATACGATTCTAGACGGGGATTGAGAGAAGATCAAAGAATCATTGTGTTTTTCGAAAATTTCCCCAATGATAGCTCTCTCTGTCACGTCTGAGCTGTGAGTGTTCTGTTGCCACTACTTTTGAGGGGAATTCAAGTGGCAAGTCCCATTTCTTTCAACAGTATTGTATTTTCACCACAACTTTTGATTGGAAGTATACGTCGAACTTGCTATTTTTTAACACAACTCTCTAGCTCTGTCTAATACATTCTCTAACACTGTGCCTCTGCTCAGTGCTCAGTTCATGTGGATGGGCCTGAACTGAAGACATGCTTTAGTAAGATACAGCAGCAGGGGAAATGTTGATTTCCTGTTTTTAAAGCCTGAATACATTATATTTTCTGATGGGATTCAGTTCGTGTAAGTAAAGCTGTCTGAATAAATATTGCAATCTCTAACATGCACCTGCTATTCCAATGCAGAACAGAAGAAGTGTGAAGTGCCTAGAGAAACAAGGGAAGCTATGAATAGAAGACATGATTGGGCAAGCTGTTCAAATAGCGTTTACATATACATGACTATGCAAATAGTTTTTTGAACTATCACTTATTTAAAGAATGTCTAACACATTCATAAACACACAAACACCATGCTAGAATTCCCCTACCTTTTACTCAATCTAATGAGAAGGTATTGTTTTACAGTGGAAGTCACTGTGGGACATAAAAGGCCAGGATTAATTTAAACTCCAAGGTTTTTACCCATATGGATATACCCAAATATAAACGCTAGTAACATAGCTGGTATGAGATGGATATACATAACCATGCTATCAATTATAACAGGGCACCATGGCAATGCTGGGGAATGCTCAGAATAATAATAATAATAATATGCCATTTAGCAGACGCTTTTATCCAAAGCGACTTACAGTCATGCATGCATACATTTTTGTGTATGGGTGGTCCCGGGGATCGAACCCACTACCTTGGCGTTACAAGCGCCGTGCTCTACCAGCTGAGCTACAGCTGGTAGCAAGAACAGAACAAAAGCAAGAACAGTTCAAGTGATTATTAGTGAAAATAACTCAGATGTTTTGGACCCTTTATAGATCTGAAGTGTGACTGAAAACCAAAATGAGATAAACATGGGGTCGACATGGACGTGAGTCTACAGAATAGCTTTTCTCCAGATGTTTTATATGAATAAAGACTTGCAAATGTATCAAAACTCAGCATTTTTACATGTCCATCTGTGCATCCTCTGTGACTTCTAAGAAGATGTTTAACCACTCAATCCCAACATTTAGCAACATTTTCACCGTCATTGTAAAGCCCTAGTTACTTTGTTGCTTTCACAAAGTCATTGCTGAACATTATTATTAATTTAATGTGATAAGCGATTAATTTTAAGGTCAACCCTGTTACGTGAACTGAACTGTAGTTGTAATATGGTAAATATGTTGAACAACTAATAGACAAATCCTAGTTTAAAGAAGGTGAGCTAGTGTTACTCATTTTGGACATTTTCTGGTGTTTTGTGGCGGAACACTGAGCGGGTTGAGCGTAACACGTCAACCCTGTTACCCATAGATAGACTGGCTAGAAATGTGTTAACAATTTCAATTGTTTTGTGAAGCTTGCATTCAATTGCCCTTCCCTGTTGCACACAGCAAGCTTCCATTCCCCCTGTCACAAGTAAACCCTGTTACTTTATTTGGAACTTAATAAGAACTTACTATAGTATTTTCGAGATGGGAAAACATGTTTTTTATTAAGTTGAACATGTGGTCTTTATGACAGCATGTTAGAATTAGGTGAATTATTATATATATATATATATATATATATATATATATATATATTTGTTTTACCAAGTTACACTACTCAAAAGGAACCTAATTGGTGGAAAGGCCCATAAGTGCAAGTCTGTCATCTATGACATGTTCAACGGTAATGCACGCCTCTTTACTTGCTTGTTGCGAGAGCAACCTGTAGTTTAATTTTTACAGTTAGTTGAAATGAGGTGCTGGTGATGAAGCATGTACTAGCAGATCACACATTCGTCCAGCATTAATACAGGGATCACGCTGTGGAACCATTCGGCATTATGAAAGTGCTCACTCAGGGATAATTCTATAACCGTCACAGTGCAGTATTTCACTGGCTGATCCAGTTCATGTGTGTGCAAGGCGTCCCAGTGACTCCCTTTTATTTGTTTAGCATTACCCAGGCAGAGACCAGCTCTTAACTGGCACGCCTGCCTGGCTGTCACTGTCTACCTCTATTAGCTGGTAGGATTGTGTTCGGTCAGCATTTGCTTTGATCTTGTTTGAAGGAAAAATGTCTCTTTAGTTTGCAGATACTCTATACAGTCCTTAAATAGTGTGCGAAATAGGATGGTTACAAGATGGTTACATGATGGTTACACAATGGTTACAGGGTGGTTACATGATGGTTACACTGTGGTTACAGGATGGTTACACAATGGTTTCAGGATGGTTACATGATGGCTACACAGTGGTTACACGATGGTTACAGGATGGTTACAATGACATAATGCTATTTTCTCATGGAAACCACTGTCAAAATGGGGATACAATCAGCCCCATGATAGATGACATGCTTAAACAAGCCTCAATTTCATCCGTAATAGATGTCAGACACAGGTCTGACCAAACTCTTGTTAGAACAATTTTCTATGCAGTCCAGGAGTCCCCAAGAATACCACATGGGTTGGAATCACAGATAGCAGAATATTATGATATTAGCTGAATGTGTTTGTGTTCTGTAAGGGCTGGTGGTCATTTTAATGTAGGCACAGCCTATATGGTCTGTATGTAAGTACTGGTGGTCTGATCACTCACTGTAGGCACAGCCGTAGACCTCCACTCTGAGACCCACCCAGCCACTGGGGTTCCAGTCCAGGGGGACGAAGCGCAGGAAGCGGCTTCTGATAGAGTGGGACAACTTGTGGTGGACGACACCGTCAGCGTTCACGTTCCCCACAAACCTCTGCAGACAAACAGAGAGAGGAGGGAGAGAGGAGGAAGAGAGGAAGGAGAGACGAGGAAGAGACGAGGGAGAGAGGAAGAGAGGAATGAGAGAGGAGGAAGAGAGGAGGGAGAGAGAGGAAGGAGAGAGGAGGGAGAGAGGAAGGAGAGAGGAGGCAGAGAGGAAGGAGAGATGAGGAAGAGAGGAGGGAGAGAGGAGGGAGAGAGGAGGAAGAGAGGAAGGAGAGAGGAGGAAGAGGAGAGAGGAGGGAGAGAGGAAAGAGAGAGGAGGAAGAGAGGAGGGAGAGAACAGGCAGGGTTAAATAATATGTACGTTTCTCATCATTCATGCAGCGTCACTACAGTTACACTGTAAAAGTCAAAATTACAGTATACCTACTGTAATATCAATACGGTATCAAAGTAATAACACAGTACAATACCGTAAAATTGGCTGTATTATGCTGTAAAAAAAAAATAAAAAATGCTACCTTAATCGCAATGAATGAATGAATGGATGAATTAAATGCATTGAGGGGAGGGGGTTGTATTTCACATTATTTTACTGTAATTACAAGGGATTGGTGCAAGCAGATTAGCTGTTAGGTAAAGTGTTACACATTAATGAATATTTGGTGTTTTATATCACTTGCACTTCTAGAGGCCTTAACAAAGGCTTCCAAACTGGCAGCGACAACAGAGCAAAACAGCTCAACCATTTTAAGGTTTAAGACTTGCTGCCACTCCAATCTGTCCCCTATACACTTGACAGTGATGGGGCACTATAACCACATAGGAGTTAAATTGGTACAGCGTTCTCTCTCACGGGGTGCAACAAATATAGCCACTTACAAGGCACGCCTCCAAATATGTTAATGAGCCAGAAACAATACCAATCACTCAATAGTGGTCAAAAGGTTTTTGGCACTCTAAAGTATTCTATGGGGTGGAATTACAGTACCACTATTGCATAAGAGCGTCTGCTAAATGACTCAAATGTAAATGTAAATGCACCAATGCACCATAATGATCCGTACACAATTTTGACTCATATATAGTTAATATTAATTTGCAGTACGCTGCAGTAAAAAGTGTCAGAGTATTTTACTGTTGATAATACCCCAAATTACCGTATAATTTAAATATATTAGTTAAAGTGTACATTAAGTGCACCTTTAGAGGTAGTAATGTAAAGTGCAAATGCAAGTTTAATTATAATGCTAATCAATTTCATCATGTTAATAACATCATCGACTCTACTGTGTGTGCCCTAACTGTACATTCATGAATTCACAAAGCAAACATTGGAAAGCAACACAAACGGTCAAAAGTAATAAAAAACGATTTAGAAAGGTCATTCATCGTTATTCATTCCACAGATGGTAGTTCTCAACTATACAACAGTTGTTTTGTTACATGGTCACTCCATAGAGACTAAGGACACTAGTGATGTGGGAAAAAAATCAATACTGTTACATAACGAGATATATTGTTTGATGACATTATATCGATATTTGACTCCAAGTATTATACTTTATTTTCCTACTGTAGGTAGTGTTGGTTAGCGCTAGTCAGCTGTACCTGCGCCAAAACTTGTTTTAACCTCCACCCAAAAACTATCTTTTGAAATGTGTTTAATTGGTCCCTTGTTGATATAGTCCCAAAATGTTTTGCATGTCAGCTATCAAGTTTTCAAGATATATAACTTTTAAAATACAGAAATAAGGCCAGTATGATGCATTTTGCATCATATGCTGCTGCGTTTTGCGTCATAGAGATGCTGCGTTTTGCATCATACTTTGCGTCAGCTTTATTTCATGTTGTTGTTGTTTTGAGCTGGAATTTTCCTTTAAATAGTGAGCCAACATATTTTCAGCACATTTATTCCCTTGATTGACCAAAACTCATTTTCTCACACGCTCTCTTGTCTCTCTGCAGAAGACACATAGAGAGCAATATGTTTGTAACGTCAAATCACAATACAATCACAGTAACGAATCGCAATACATATCGTATCGGCACCTAAGTATGATGATAATATCGTATGGTGAGGTCCCTGGCAATTCGCAGCCCTACAGTGAATTGATAATCATGCAGATTCTGTCCTGCACGTTGTGATGTCGTACTGCGGCTTCTGTTGTACACTGTTGTTTACTTAATTAAAACACTTTGACGCCACAATATGAATAACAAGGCCTATTAGCTATTTCCATTTTCCCATTTTCATGAAGTCATTAGTATTCTTGTTTGAATTAGAATACCCTGGAAACATATACTGTACCCTGCAAGGTGCAATTTAAGCATCGTTTTCCCTTTTGCTGTTTTCCGCAGCAGGTGTCAGCTTTCATAGTATTGGATTTTCTTCCCCCTTTCATTAGGATTTATAGAGCAGGGTTTATTGATGCATCTTTTTCAAGGCATTTTTCCCTGACTAATATAAAACTGCAAAACAGTCATTTTATTGCCATCTAATTTATTGATATTAAAATGGCCAATAGCTTTTCATTTTCTTCTCATCAACAGTATATACACTAATGCCTTACTAGAAAGTAGATTATTGAAAATGCAGGTACTAATCAAATGGAATGGATTTATCAGTGTTATCTGCAGTTGTCATTAAATTCTTACATCAATAGGATGGGTGTGCCATACTGATCAGTTATTTTCTCTCTCTAACATTTCTCTCTCTTTTCAAAATGATTTACATTGATTCAACCGAACTGTCAAACCCAAAATGTACGTGTTGAACTGGGTAAGACCTAGAGGCAGCATCTGAAGACTACAAGAATCATGGTTCAACTCTATTCAGTTAGAGAAAGTGAGTAGTAATGGAAGAAGGATGTATTTTCTTCTATATAACATACTGGCACAATATACTAACAGTTTGAACACATCAAGACTTTTGGAGGTCATACAAATTGCCATGATAAATTACATCGCTTTCTCAGCACACCTAAGACCAATTTTTTGTGTGTTTGGTGTTTGTACCTTGGAAACACATGTACAGAGAGGGAAAAAAGTATTTGATCCCCTGCTGATTTTGTACGTTTGCCCACTGACAAAGAAATGATCATTCTATAATTTTAATGGTAAGTTTATTTGAACAGTGAGAGACAGAATAACAACAACAAAATCCAGAAAAACGCATGTCAAAAATGTTATAAATTGATTTGCATTTTAATGAGGGAAATAAGTATTTAACCCCCTCTCAATCAGAAAGATTTCTGGCTCCCAGGTGTCTTTTATACAGGTAATGAGCTGAGATTAGGAGCACACTCTTAAGGAGCACGCTTAGGAGCACGCTCCTAATCTCAGTTTGTTACCTGTATAAAAGACACCTGTCCACTGAAGCAATCAATCAATCAGATTCCAAACTCTCCACCATGGCCAAGACCAAAGAGCTCTCCAAGGATGTCAGGGACAAGATTGTAGACCTACATAAGGCTGGAATGGGCTACAAGACCATCGCCAAGCAGCTTGGTGAGAAGGTGACAAGAGTTGGTGTGATTATTCGCAAATGGAAGAAACACAAAATAACTGCAATCTCCCTTGGCCTGGGGCTCCATGCAAGATCTCACCTCGTGGAGTTTCAATGATCATGAGAACGGTGAGGAATCAGCCCAGAACTACACGGGAGGATCTTGTCAATGATCTCAAGGCAGCTGGGACCATAGTCACCAAGAAAACAATTGGTAACACACTACGCCGTGAAACACTGAAATCCTGCGGTGCCCGCAAGGTCCCTCTGCTCAAGAAAGCACATATACAGGCTCGTCTGAAGTTTGCCAATGAACATCTGAATGATTCATAGGAGAACTGGGTTAAAGTGTTGTGGTCAGATGAGACCAAAATCGAGCTCTTTGGCATCAACTCAACTCGCCGTGTTTGGAGGAGGAGGAATGCTGCCTATGACCCCAAGAACACCATCCCCACTGTCAAACATGGAGGTGGAAACATTATGTTTTGGGGGTGTTTTTCTGCTAAGGGGACAGGACAACTTCACCGCATCAAAGGGACGATGGACGGGGCCATGTACCATCAAATCTTGGGTGAGAACCTCCTTCCCTCAGCCAGGGCATTGGACATGGGTCGTGGATGGGTATTCCAGCATGACAATGACCCAAAACACACGGCCAAGGCAACAAAGGAGTGGCTCAAGAAGAAGCACATTAAGGTCCTGGAGTGGCCTAGCCAGTCTCCAGACCTTAATCCCATAGAAAATCTGTGGAGGGAGCTGAAGGTTCGAGTTGCCAAACGTCAGCCTCGAAACCTTAATGACTTGGAGAAGATCTGCAAAGAGGAGTGGGACAAAATCCCTCCTGAGATGTGTGCAAACCTGGTGGCCAACTACAAGAAACATCTGACCTCTGTGATTGCCAACAAGGGTTTTGCCACCAAGTACTAAGTAATGTTTTGCAGAGGGGTCAAATACTTATTTCCCTCATTAAAATGCAAATCAATTTATAACATTTTTGACATGTGTTTTTCTGGATTTTTTTGTTGTTATTCTGTCTCTCACTGTTCAAATAAACCTACCATTAAAATTATAGACTGATCATGTCTTTGTCAGTGGGCAAACGTACAAAATCAGCAGGGGATCAAATACTTTTTTTCATCACTGTATAAGAAGTGATTCAGCAGGGACAGTGACCTCAAGCTTTTCAGCTTGCTTTTCAAAAGCCCCAGCAGTGATCTTGCATCATGTAAGGATCATTGTTCTCCCGTATGAGTGATCTATTTTAAAACACAATGGAAGCCAAAACCCGTCCCAGAACAGCCCTTGTTATTCCAGATCGGAAAAAATGGTGACAACGCATCCATCCAATTACTGTGCAGATGTGAACCAGAGTATTTGTCTGGAACTCTGAGGAGGGCAGAATACCTCCCATTGGACCACAGAGTTTATGTATAGTCACTGTCCACATAAACAGCTCCTAACCCCACAGTGACTTCATTATTTCTATTCCTGTATCCACTCCTGAACCAACGGCCTCCCTCCCTGCTCATTAGGACTCTTTACTCTTCTTCTCTCAGGATGAGGTCCCTAATGTCACGCACGTCAGCTGAACACACACACCCCAATGTGAAACATCCTTATTGAAGGCATGAATGCCAGGAAATCAACATAAATTGGTGGTCTAACATTGATCAAGTACATGTAAATACCTCCCTGATAATCTTCCTAATGTCACGCACGTCAGCTGAACACACACAAGCCCCTGGGTACACCGATTCACGCCCCTGCTGTATGCTATGCTGCTACTGCTAAGATGCTCAGTATATCAGAATTCAAGATAACAAAATGATTAGACTATACACTGAGTGTACAAAACATTAAGAACACCTGCTCTTTCTATGACAGACTGACCAGGTGAATCCAGGTGAAAGCTATGATCCCTTATTGATGTCACTTGTTAAATCCACTTCAAACAGTGTAGATGAAGGGGAGGAGACAGGTTAAAGAAGGATTTTCAATACTTGAGATAACTGAGACGGATTGTGTATGTGTGCCATTCAGAGGGTGAATGGGCAAGACGAAATATTTAAGTGACTTTGTTGAACAGGGTATGGTAGTAGGTGCCAGGTGCACCGGTTTGTGTCAAGAACTGCAACGCTGCTGTTTTTTTTTACACTCAACAGTTTCCTGTGTGTATCAAGAACGGTCCACCACCCAAAGGACCCCCAGCCAACTTGACACAACTGTGGGAAGCGTTGGAGTCAACATGGGCCGGCATCCCTGTGGAACGTTTTCAACAGCTTGTAGAGTCCATGTTCCTAATGTTTGGTCTACTCAGTGTATATTGTAACAACATAGGCAAATGAAGACATTTGAAAGGATATGAAAGCTCTCCGAGGTTAGTTTACACTATTTTGAAAAACAAACAGTACATTACAAAAAGGAAGATGTATCAAGTTTTAGAAAATAATGTCCTAGTGTTTCTTTTAGCTACAATCTTTAACTTATATTCTTTCCCCTTGCAGAAAGATGACTTAGCTATGTGTCAAACACAAAGAGCACCTGAGTGCCATGGTTGCTGGGCTTACAGGGGAGGCTAAGACAGCCAAGCTCTCCAAGGGGGTCTACGCCAAGCACTTCGTTATCCCACTGCATCGGATGCTCCGCTACACATCCATATTGGTAAACATCACAGACAATCTATTATTTACTCTGTTCAATGAGGGAGAAAACACAGAATAGCACCAGGGACGGAAAACTTTGACAAAATATGACAAAGGCATACTTGTAAATCCTGTATATTCTCTGATATGCGAGAAATACGAGCTAACAATCACAGACGCTGTGTTCTGATGATTTTCGTATACTTTGTTTATGTAAATGAATATTTTCTGTTTGATTTACTTGAAAGGATGCTGGTAAGCCCATGTCTGGAACAAGAGGAACGGATGAAGCCCATGTCTGGAACAAGAGGAACGGATGAAGCCCATGACTGGAACAAGAGGAACGGATGAAGCCCATGACTGGAACAAGAGGAACGGATGAAGCCCATGACTGGAACAAGAGGAACGGATGAAGCCCATGACTGGAACAAGAGGAACGGATGAAGCCCATGACTGCAACAAGAGGAATGGATGAAGCCCATGACTGGAACAAGAGGAACGGATGAAGCCCATGTCTGCAACAAAAGGAACGGATGAAGCCCATGACTGGAACAAGAGGAATAGAGTTCCTCAAAAAACAGCTGCCCAATACCATGTTGGGCATGTATAATGTTGGATGCATTGGAATATAAGGAATGGAGAACGATAAAGAGCCTGTAGGATTATAGAGAAAGCAGTTAGGAAATGAATGTTGGAGTTTCAAATATCAAATGTTAAGTGAATTTGAGTATATTTAGGTTGTTTAAATGATTAACTTTCCTACTAACCTTCTAAAAGTTGACGGTGCCAAAATCTTGCCAATCCATTCATTATTCTACTAACTTTGACTGAGTGTGGGACATGTTTTCCATAATGTATGTTTCATGCATATACAGTTGAAGTCGGAAGTTCACATACACCTTAGCCAAATTCATTTAAACTCAGTTTTTCACAATTCCTGACATTTAATCCTAATAAAAATTCCCTAGGATCACCACTTTATTTTAAGAATGTGAAATGTCAGAAAAAAAGTAGAGAGAATGATTTCTTTCAGCTTTATTTCTTTCATCACTTTCCCAGTGGGTCAGAAGTTTACATACACTCAATTAGTATTTGGTAGCATTGCCTTTAAATTGTTTATCTTGGGTCAAATGTTTCGGGTAGCCTTCCACAAGCTTCCCACAATAAGTTGGGTGAAATTTGGCCCATTCCTCCTGACAGAGCTGGTGTAACTGAGTCAGGTTTGTAGGCCTCCTTCCTCGCACATGCTTTTTCAGTTCTGCCCACAAATGTTCTATAGGATTGAGGTCAGGGCTTTGTGACGGCCACTCCAATACCTTGACTTTGTTGTCCTTAAGCCATTTTGGCACAACTTTGGAAGTATGCTTGGGGTCATTGTCCATTTGGAAGACCCATTTGCAACCAATCTTTAACTTCCTGACTGATGTCTTGAGATGTTGATTCAATATATCCACATAATTTTTCTTCCTCATGATGCCATCTATTTTGTGAAGTGCACCAGTCCCTCCTGCAGCAAAGCACCCCCACAGCATGATGCTGCCACCCCCGTGCTTCACGGTTGGGATGGTGTTCTTCGGCTTGCAAGCCTTCCCCTTTTTCCTCCAAACATATCGATGGTCATTATGGCCAAACAGTTCTATTTTTGTTTCATCAGACCAGAGGATATTTCTCCAAAAAAGTATGATCTTTGTCCCCATGTGCAGTTGCAAACCGTAGTCTGGCTTTTTTATGGCGGTTTTGGAGCAGTGGCTTCTTCCTTGCTGAGCGGCCTTTCAGGTTATGTCGATATAGGACTCGTTTTACTGTGGATATAGATACTTTTGTACCTGTTTCCTCCAGCATCTTCACCTTTACTGTTGTTCTGGGATTGATTTGCACTTTTCGCACCAAAGTACGTTCATCTCTAGGAGACAGAACGCGTCTCCTTCCTGAGCGGTATGACAGCTGCGTGGTCCCATGGTGTTTATACTTGCGTACTATTGTTTGTACAGATTAACGTGGTACCTTCAGGCGTTTGGAAATTGCTCCCAAGGATGAACCAGACTTGTGGAGGTCTACAATTGTTTTTCTGAGGTATTGGCTGATTTATTTTGATTTCCTCATGATGTCAAGCAAAGAGGCACTGAGTTTGAAGGTAGGCCTTGAAATACATCCACAGGTACACCTCCAATTGACTCAAATTATGTCAATTAGCCTATCAGAAGCTTCTAAAGCCATGACATCATATTCTGGAATTTTCCAAGCTGTTTAAAGGCACAGTCAACTTAGTGTATGTAAACTTCTGACTTCAACTGTACATTAGAACAAAGAACACCATCACAAATATTGTTTCACCATTTATTGAGTATGTTAGACAAATAGCAAAGGTGTCTTAGGCAGTATTTGAAGTATCTAAATATAGTGTAACCTACCAATCAATGTATATCAAGTGCCGCGGAAGGCACAATCTTATAACGTTGCAGCCCAGAAATGAGAGCTTTACCATCTATGCCAAAAGCCTGGGCCTCTGATGAGACTGTAGAATTGTCATCAACACATGCTTCAGTATTCCCACTTCTCTCTAGGAGCATTTGTGTGCCCAGGCCCCATAGGCGTATCGAAAGGATCCCACCCTGGTCACCAATGTAGCTGACCGATGTAGAGAGAGAGAGGCAAGTGCTTGTGTGGTACAGAGACTAGAACTCTACCATATATGGCAAAAGCCTGGACTCCTGACGGGGACAATATAATTCTCCCCACCGTTTGTCACCTGTTACACTGATTCTACATTGAATTTAGTCTTCGAGATGCTCAAACAAGCAAGCCTATTTGTAGTTGGCGTTCAACTCTAAAATGCAAATGTTTAAGACAAAACCCCCAAAGCCAAAAGGCAAATGCATATGTGGTCTCAATGTCTAAATAGTGATGGCAGGGCTAGTTCAAACTGCAGTAGGATGGTTCTCCTCACATGTGAGTGAATCAGCCTATGCTTGGTGAATAGAACTGGGTTGATCTCTGGGAGCAGGACACAGAAGAGCTGAATAGATCACATGAGACAAAAGTGAGAGATAAGAATGAATAAAATAAATGATCACAGCAAAGCAATGTAGTTTGTGAGCTAGAAAATGAACATTCTGACAGTCTGAGGCAGGGTGCCATGCAATCATCCTACTCCAACTATTGACAGGGATAATGTGGCATTTTTTATTTGTCAGTATGAATGAAATTAGTGGGTCCTGCCTTGATGACTGTATTAGATTTACACTACTTGTCCTATAGATTTTCGTAGTCTTAAATTATTACTTGGAATAAACTGATAGCTAAAATGCTCCTTGTCCTAGAATGACATGCTAGCTCATGATAAAGCTATCTGCTCCTGCTAGCTAGCAACAGATCTACTTGTTGTAACTAGCTAGCTAACTAGCAAGATAGCTACATTACTAAGGTTGCTGTGTTCTAAGTTGGGAGTCATTTTACAGCTTGCATTGATGGTATCACATTTCTATAACTAAATAGTTAGATTACAAATAAATCAAAAATACTTTATCTGATAGCAGTTTGTCGGACGGAGATATCTCTCGAGATGTCACCAGCTGTCTACTACCTTAGATACGGATAACGTGATTGGCAGACTTGATCAGCAGAGATAGTACCATGGATAGTACACAAGTTTTGATTGGTTTACAGTTTAATACTCTGCGACATTTGCCTGTCCAGCTAACAAACATAAAATTAAGTATTTGGAAATGTTTTGCAAGAATTGACATGTGTTCAGAAGAAATAAATATACAGCTCCTCCCACGACAGAGATCATCTTTAAAACTAAAGCAGATAGCTTGCTACGGCCCACCACCTATTGCTTACAGAGCAGATGATGAGAGAAGGGGATAACTGTATCCCAATATGGGCAAGTGGGTGTATCGAAAGGAAAGTAGTGGGCGTGTGGAAAGGAGTGGGTGTGTCGAAAGGAAAGTAGTGGGCGTGTGGAAAGGAGTGGGTGTGTCGAAAGGAAAGTAGTGGGCGTGTGGAAAGGAGTGGGTGTGTCGAAAGGAAAATAGTGGGCGTGTGGAAAGGAGTGGGTGTTTCGAAAGGAAAGTAGTGGGCGTGTGGAAAGGGGTGGGTGTTTCGAAAGGAAAGTAGTGGGCGTGTGGAAAGGAGTGGGTGTGTCCAAAGCGCTCTGCTATAGGGGTTAGACGGTTTTGATTGAGCTGTGTTTTTTTTCTTCAGTTTCTTACCATGCAACTACCGTACAATGAGCGACCGTACCGCCAGAGTTTGGACTTCTGTTGTTAAGCCAGAGGATGAGTCTGAGTCGTATTTCACTGTTAGTTTTAAACAAATAATTGTACATTTTCAGTTATAAAACTGACTATTTTTAATTTTTTATTAAAAGTATGAATGATGGATGTACTGTTGCTTCATTCGTTGTATGTGTGCTTACTGTGACTGTCACCCTGATATTGGCTACTAGGTAGCTACTTCCCACGCTGTTGCCGGACAGTAGTGCTTGTCAAGCGGGACATACCCTCCCCATTGAGTAGTACACTGTATGTATGTATGTATGAATCAATGTGACATCTAGATGGTTATCCATATTAGTTATTTATTGTGTGGGTTGCTATCCTACTTGAAATAAAATCATGTGAGAGAAAAAAATGGCCACGTTAGCTTCCGCAGGCGACACGACTGTGATACCCAGTAAGAAGAACCCACAGGTCGGCAGGCACGTCGATATAACACCGGCTTATCGACTCATCGTGCAGCCCAATCAGACACGCAACACGTCTTGAGAGGCAACAAATCTGCCCAATTAGCTGATTCGCTTTTCATACACCCACTCCTTTCGACACACCCACTCGCCCAAACTCCGCTCGCCATATTGGGCTGCAGCAAACCATACTTGGAAGATGAGGGCCAGCCCAACGAAACAACTATGCAAAAAGTATTACAAAGTAGTGCAGTGCAAGGGAGGTTTAGTTGCAAAACGACATAAAATAAAACTATTTTACACATGACATTTGCATTGTAACATTATTCTACAAGCAACTAAATTCAGAAATTATTTTTGAGTGACAATGATGTGAATGTAGTGGAAACATAGAGAGTGAACCAATGTGAATGTAGTGGAAACATAGAGAGTGAACCAATGTGAATGTAGTGGAAACATAGAGAGTGAACCAATGTGAATGTAGTGGAAACATAGAGAGTGAACCAATGTGAATGTAGTGGAAACATAGAGAGTGAACCAATGTGAATGTAGTGGAAACATAGAGAGTGAACCAATGTGAATGATGATGAAGGCCGGTGATGAAGATGCCTCTAACGACTTGCTGGCACCGAGGCCCAGCATGATGACGCAATCATGATTTATGGCATTGTTTGAATGACAGACCATCTGTGGGCTATCACAGGAGTCAAACACACCTTATCTGTGGCAGTCTCGATGAAGAGACATTTCCACAGAAATACAAGGGTCACTGAAGCCAGGAGAGGTGAAGACTGATGAAACTTGAATCGACAAAATTAATGTTACTGTGTGAATTAAATTGTCATGTTTAGGATTGTTTCAAGAGTTCATAAAGAGCTATGCATTTTGATATGTTTCATGGATTTATTGTTCCAGGGAAACTGTTATTCTGTTCGTCGGATGGTGGATAGTCGGATGGCGGATAGTCGGATGGCGGATAGTTCAAAGAGGAACGACTCAGGGGTGTGCTTTATCATAGTGTTGAGGTGTGGTGATTAATTTAGAGAATACGTGTGAAGTTTTATGCCTTTTGTTTTAATGTTTTGGGCCATGCAAAGTTATGTTAATTAGACGATGGCAGATACTGGGATTTGGTGCTCTTGGAAGAATAAAAGCTGGGTTTAAAACGTCGATCATGGAGTCATTGGTAAACCGATCTCCTGATGTACGTTTGTGTGTCATAGTGGTGACGCAAGGCTGGCAACCTTGGCTATACCCACTGGATACGACTATGGGCCAGATAGTACATCATATTAGGGTCATAGAGGCTCTACATTGACCACCAGACCCTGGTCTAAAGCTACCCAATCTCCACATGGTAATAGACTGCATATTGAATGGCCTGTGGGCTGCTCAAGCCTGCATGTAATGGAAGACTAGAGAGCTGGAAATAAGGGATGAACAGAAGTAGAGGGAGGTTGTGGTCATGTGTTCAATCAGGGGTAATGAGAGCCTGCGAGCAGCACTCAGCACTAATAGGTTTGTTAATCTGTTTATCGTCACACTTTAAACCAAGTATAACTTATGAATGCTTAATGAAGCCTTTCATAAGGCCTAAATGAATGCTTAACAAGTCTCATATTACATAATATGTGACCTGTTTATCAAGGTTCAAAACAAATGTGTGACCTAAACTGTTAGGCTATGGTTCAACCCAGCACTCAGAGAAACAAACACGACAAAGGGAGTGGAAGAAACAAAAATATTTAATAAAAGTTAAAATGGTCTTAGTCCAAAAAACAACTGAAGTAAAGGAACAGAGTGGGCTAGTCGGCTCCGGAGGAAGGAGAGGCTGAGGCAGGCAGGCAGGCAGGCAGGCAGGCAGACCGACAGGCAGGAAGGCAGGCAGGTTGGGAGGTATGTCCGAAACGCTCTGGTAAGAACAACGATCTGGCGCCGGTGGAGAGCCATGCCCCGGAATAAGTAGTGCAGGTTGATTAGAGAATAGGATGCAGCTGCGTAGGCAGGAATCACTGGAAACAACCCGCAGCTGCACAGGAGAGGCAGATCCTGAGCACGCCCCTGATCCACTCCAGACACACCCACATAAAGGGGACAAACACACATACAGATACAACAGACACAGAGGGGACAAAACAAGGAGGAAGGGAAACAGAAAAGGGAGAGACAAGCTGCCCACATAACAGTACCCCCCCCCTCAATGGTCGCCACCTGGCGACCCACCAGGCCTGTCAGGGTTGTCGTGATGGAAGTCCGTGATCAACTGAAGATCCAACACAAAACGCTTCGGGACCCAAGACCTCTCCTCTGGTCCATAACCTTCCCAATCGACTAGGTATTGGAGACCCCTACCCCGCCTCCGAGAGTCCAGTAGCCTACTGACGGTGTAGGCCGGATGGTCGTCAATGAGACGAACAGGTGGAGGTGGAACAGCCGGCGGACACAAAAGGCTGGAGGACACAGGTTTCAGTTGGGAGACGTGGAAAGTAGGGTGTATCTTCATGGCTGAAGGCAACTTCAAACGAACCGCAGCGGGGTTAATGATGGACTCCACCACAAACGGACCCAGGTACCGAGGAGACAGCTTGCGTGATTTGGTACGAAGAGGTACGTTCTTAGACGACAGCCAAACCTCTTGACCAGGATGAAACACAGGTGCGGGAGTCCTGCTCCTATCCGCTGTCATCTTGTTCCTGTCAGTGGTCCGAAGCAACGCTTCCCGAGCGTCGCGCCACACTCTCTGGCAGCGGCGGAGGTTCTCCTGAACCGAAGGAACAGCCAATTCCTTCTCCTGAGCAGGAAACAGAGGGGGTTGATAACCCATGGTAACCTCGAAGGGTGAAAGACCAGTGGCAGAGGTGGTGAGGGAGTTGTGGGCGTACTCTATCCAAGGCAGATGTTTGGCCCAGGATGATGGATGTTGAGCAGCCACACAACGAAGGGTTGCTTCGAGGTCTTGATTGGCTCTTTCTGTTTGACCGTTGGTCTGGGGATGAAACCCTGAGGACAGACTAACGGAAGCACCCAAAGCAGAACAGAAAACCTTCCAAACACGGGAAGTAAACTGTGGGCCTCTATCAGATACGATGTCCACAGGTATTCCATGGGGACGGAATACATGTTGGACTAGGAGGTCCGCTGTCTCACTGGCAGACGGTAATTTTGGTAATGCTATATAGTGAACAGATTTAGAGAATCTGTCCACAATGGTAAGTATAGTATCATTACCTTCAGACTTGGGTAGGCCGGTGACAAAATCCAAGGCTATGTGGGACCAGGGACGGCTGGGAACTGGGAGGGGTAGCAGCAGCCCCGAAGGGGACTGATGGGAGGCTTTGCCCCGAGCACAGGTTGAACAGGCTGCCACAAAAGCCCGAACGTCAGTTTCCATTGAAGGCCACCAAAAATGTCTCCTAAGCAGCGTCAACGTGCGTCTCATCCCAGGGTGACCAGCAAAACGGGAGGTGTGAATCCACTGCAACACCTGAGACCGGACCGTCTCGGGAACAAAGAGTAGGTTGGGAGGTCCATCACCCGGTCCCGGGTCCGTGGCAAGTGCAGTCTTCACAAGAGACTCAATCTCCCACTGAACAGCCGCCACGACGCATGAGGAAGGCAGGACTGCCTCAGGCTCGCTGGTCTCCGAAGGGTCAGCAAACTGGCGGGACAAAGCATCTGGTTTAACATTTCTTGACCCCGGTCTGTATGTAAGAATAAAGTTAAACCTACTAAAAAACAGGGCCCATCTGGCTTGGCGTGAGTTGAGTCTCTTAGTGGCTTGGATGTAAGCCAAGTTCTTGTGGTCAGTCCAGACCACAAACGGCAGTTCAGCTCCATCCAGCCAGTGCCGCCATTCTTCCAGTGCTAGCTTGACCGCCAGCAGCTCTCGGTTTCAACGTCGTAATTCCGTTCTGTGGGTGACAATTTTTTGGAGAAAAAAGCACAGGGGTGAAGCTTTTGGTCAGTGGGGAGCGCTGGGAGAGGACGGCTCCCACACCTGAGTCCGACGCGTCCACCTCCACAACAAACTGCAGAGAGGTATTGGGGTGTATCAACACAGGGGAGGTGGAAAACAGTTCCTTCAAAACCCCTACCGCCTGCTCCGCCTCAGGGGACCACAGAAAAGGGACCTTTGGGGATGTGAGTCTAGTAAGGGGTGCCACCACTTTACTAAAACCCTTAATGAACCTACGGTAGAAGTTAGCAAAGCCCAAAAATCGTTGAAGTTGCTTACGGGTGGTGGGTATGGGCCATTCCGTCACTGCCCGGATCTTCTCGGGGTCCGCCTTCACCTGCCCGCTCTCAATGATGAACCCCAGGAACGATGTAGACTGTTTGTGGAACTCACACTTCTCTGCTTTGACGTACAGCTTGTTTTCCAAGAGCCGTTGAAGGACTTGACGGACGTGTGACTCATGCTCCTCGGGTGACTTGGAAAAAACAAGAATATCATCCAGGTATACAAAGACAAAACGGTTCAAAAATCCCTAAGAACATCGTTCACCATGGCTTGGAAAACAGCAGGGGCGTTTGAGAGCCCAAAGGGCATGACCAAATACTCAAAATGTCCCAGTGGAGTGTTGAAAGCGGTTTTCCACTCATCTCCCTTACGGATCCGGACAAGGTGATAAGCGTTCCTGAGGTCGAGCTTGGAGAAAACCGTGGCGCCATGCAGAGGTTCAAAATCAGAGTTGATGAGTGGAAGGGGATACTTGTTTTTAACAGTTATGTTGTTTAAACCCCTGAAATCGATACAGGGGCGTAACGACTTGTCCTTCTTTTCCACGAAAAAGAAACCTGCACCCAAAGGAGACGACGAGGGACGGATTATGCCCGAGACCAGAGAATCACCAATGTACTGCTCCATTGCCTCTCTTTCCGGTCGGGACAGATTGTATAAGCGACTAGAGGGCAAGGGAGCACCAGGAAGCAGTTCAATAGGGCAATCATAAGGCCTATGTGGTGGTAGAGACAGAGCCTTGTCCTTACTGAAAACCTCCGCTAAGTCATGGTATTCTTTGGGGACAGATGACAGATCAAGAGGAGCTGAGGGATGAGTTGGGTTACACTTAGTGGGGGTACCGCTGACCTAAGGCACTCTGAATGGCAGTTAGTGCTCCAACTGAGAATGGTGTGACGTGTCCAATCAATTTGTGGGTTGTGAAGAGCCAACCAGGGGAAGCCAAGGATTAGTGAGGTAGCTGAGCCAGACATAACTCTTAGCTGAATGCTTTCACAATGATTGCCAGAAATCACTAGGGAAACGGGGGTGGTTTGATGAGTTATCTCCGCGAGGAGGCGCCCATCAAGGGCTGTGACCCGAATGGGGGTAGGTAGTGGCTCCATGGGGATACGAGTTTGTGTAACGAACTGGTGGCTAATAAAGTTATCTTCTGCACCTGAGTCTATGAGAGCTGAGAGTGGCAGGGAATGACTCTGGAAACGTAAGGTTACAGGTACTTGTAATCGGGGAATGATGGGTTCAGGATCTAACTCTGGGCTCGCAAGTAGACCCACCGTTACGAGCGAGCCTTGTCTTTTGGCCGCTTAGGGCATGTAGCCAGAATGTGTGTGGCGTCTCCACAGTACAGGCACTCACCCGCCTGGAGGCGCCGTTGCCGCTCTGCTGGAGGTAGTCGAGCTCGACCCACTTGCATAGGTTCCTCCTCTGTGCTCGGGATGGAATCAGGAACAAGAAGCTGCCGGCTCCGGGGAGGCAAGACTCGAGTGGTTGACGGCTGGGGAACTCGTCCTCCTAGATGCGGCCGACCGCCTCTCTCCCGACGCCTCTCCCGCAACCGGTTGTCTAGCTTAATGGACAGGGAAACGAGAGAATGTAAATCATGTGGCTCGTCACGAGCAGCCAGTTCATCCTTAATGGCTTCATTCAAACCGTTTAGAAATGCTCCTTGAAGTGCCACATTGTTCCACTTGGAGTCCGCTGCCAAAGTCCAGAACTCAATAGAGTACTCAGCCACACTGTTAGAACCCTGCCTCAAATTAAAAAGTATCTTGGAGGAATTACCCACATGGTCAGGATGGTCAAAAACAGTCTTCAATTTAGCAGAAAAATCAGCAAAAGTCAATCCAGTCAAAGTTTGATCTGAGCACACAGCCTCAGCCCAAACCAGAGCTCTCCCTCTTAACAGCCCCAGAACATAATGTACCTTAGAGGAATCAGTAGAAAACGACAGTGGTCTCTGCCGAAAAATCAAGTCACACTGAAGCAAAAATCCCCGGCACTTTTCCAATTCTCCATTGAACGGTTCAGGCGACGTGACAGGGGGTTCCCGACGGAACGACGCCTGCATAATGTCAGAGGAAACAACTTGGGGTGCATCAAACTGGGGGTCAGAGAGAGATGGAGAACTGATAACAGACAATTTAGAGACTTGTGTAGTTAACTGAGTCACCTGGTTCAGCAATTGATGATTATCTTCCACAAGAGTCCGAATCAATTGGTCATGCTGTCCTAGCAACGTTCCTTGAGCCTGGATAGCTTGTTGGAAGCTGTCTTCGTTTGCCCCGTGCTGTTTCTCTGTTGGGTCCATGGCCAGATCGTTCTGTTAGGCTATGGTTCAACCCAGCACTCAGAGAAACAAACACGACAAAGGGAGTGGAAGAAACAAAAATATTTAATAAAAGTTAAAATGGTCTTAGTCCAAAAAACAACTGAAGTAAAGGAACAGAGTGGGCTAGTCGGCTCCGGAGGAAGGAGAGGCTGAGGCAGGCAGGCAGGCAGGCAGGCAGGCAGACCGACAGGCAGGAAGGCAGGCAGGTTGGGAGGTATGTCCGAAACGCTCTGGTAAGAACAACGATCTGGCGCCGGTGGAGAGCCATGCCCCGGAATAAGTAGTGCAGGTTGATTAGAGAATAGGATGCAGCTGCGTAGGCAGGAATCACTGGAAACAACCCGCAGCTGCACAGGAGAGGCAGATCCTGAGCACGCCCCCTGATCCACTCCAGACACACCCACATAAAGGGGACAAACACACATACAGATACAACAGACACAGAGGGGACAAAACAAGGAGGAAGGGAAACAGAAAAGGGAGAGACAAGCTGCCCACATAACATAAACTGTAAGATAAAATACGTATTTTAAGAAGCATAGGCTTTAACGAAGCACAACCTGTTTACATCGAAGTCTTTATTTCCTCCACATGTGTATGCAGCAAGGACAATGTTGCAACTGTTCTGGCCTTTCAGTGTCTTTGATCCTGGATACCTGGTGAAAATTACCAGCAGCATGTCAATAAATACCATAAAAAAATGTGCCCTGTCTGATTCACAGGAGAGACAAATAGTTTCTGAAAAGTGCCGTGTGCCTAGATCAAAAGAGTCACTGACACCTTTCATGGAGAATAAAGAGTGGGTTGAACCTCGGAAACCTTTACAGCACCATGGTTTGCATGAGAGTGACATTCACCTCTTCTTTATTAAGGGCAAAGTCTCTCGGAGAACGGAAGAACAAACCTCATGAGATTTACTGGTGGAATAAAGGTTAAATGAAAAATAAATGTTAATTCTTATGGTTATCAGCACTTTTAGAACTATATGGTATGTAACATAATTGATGTCGCGTTAACCCTTTCAAACATGCCCAGTAGACAGAATTAGCCTATGACCTATGCTACAATGTTAGAATTTAGAAACAAAGTTAATAATTTGTTATCTCAATGTCGGCAGGTAGCTTAGTGGTTAAGAGCATAGTGCCAGTAACCGTAAGGTCGCTGGTTCTAATCCCCGAGCTGACTAGGTGAAAAATCTGTCGATGTGCCCTTGAGCAAGGCACTTAACCCTAATTGCTCCTGTAAGTCGCTCTGGATAAGAGCGTCTGCTAAATGACAAAGCAGAACTGTAGTTTGTTTTGTTAGAACGATTTCATTTTCAACTGCTATGTATGTAATGGTTGACCAAAAATACCAATCATTATCCTGATCTATTTGTTTAAGAGTTAGAAACAAATGATGCGCAATCCAAGTTAAAGCTTTTCATTTATATTAACAATGCTATTATCGTGAAATTATTGTGCCAATTTTCTTGGCCAAAACAAGTTTTATGTTCAACCTGTTTTTGAATGTCAATACTTTCATGAGAGACAAAGTACATGCATTCCCTCCTAGCAAAGTACCTCTGAGTATAGACTATGGCACTATGCCCTTGAAAACTATCCTTGAGATGACAACTTATGAGGCATGAAAGTGTCTAAAATGCATATCTTTGGGGGGCAGATATGCAATGACAGTAATAATAACGGTGTACTGTCGAGCACTCTAAAAGCCTCTGCGCTCAGCACTTTCCACTAGGAGGAATCAAGGTTCACCTGCCGTTAAGTGACAAAGGCTAGGAGATGAAGATAGATTATCCACTGGGCACAGACGTCAGTTCAACGTCTAGTTTTGATGTGCATTTGGTTGAGTTGTCAAGTAATGTGAATTCAATGTGAAATCAACAAAATATTTCACCATGTCATTGGATTTAGGTTAAAGTTTGGATGAAAAAAAGTATTATATTACATTGATTACTTTTTGCAACTCTAATCAGTTTTCCACGTTGATTAAACATCATCGGATATGTTTTTGGTTGAGATTACATGGAAACAAAGTTGATTCAATAATTTGTGTGCCCAGTGGGGAGGGTGTGGAGTGATATGTGTCAATGTCAGCTCCATAAGAGGCCCAAGCTGGCTTGTCAGCACAGTTATGTCCACTACCCTGAATCTAATGGCTCCTACACCTCTTACACCAACAACAATACTGCAAAGTGTATGTCTGCTTGGTTTCAAGTGACAGAACCTAATAGAAAGGTCACTGGAATTGCTGTGGCATCATCTGCAACACCTCAATGACCAGCAATAGACGTGTTGTCGGTCTGTGGTTGGGCCTGGCCTAGAGCATCAGATAGGCTCAAAATGACTGTACCGGGAGAAATAAAAGGAGTAGTCGGGCTAAACTCTTTCAACCATGTGTTTCTGAGAGTGTGAGTAATGAAAAGTTCACACCTCCAGGGTGAGACACGGCATCCATTTTGATGAGGCAATAAAAGGACTTGATAAGTAAATCAATCTTTCCTCCTCCAGAGTGTGACTTTTCAATGACACTGCATCTGAGGGGGAAAATGGACAGAGAGCCAAGTGCAACATTTCTGAATCGTGTGTGGACATGAATAACATTCTTATTCCACACTCTGGAATGGTGTGATAAAGGAACATGTGTTTATGTTTGTCCAGGTGGTTCTAGTTTCCTGATGAGTTGCAGCATGTGTTTATGTCTGTCCAGGGGGTTCTAGTTTCCTGATGAGTTGCAGCATGTGTTTATGTTTGTCTAGGGGGTTCTAGTTTCCTGAAGAGTTGCAGCATGTGTTTATGTCTGTCCAGGTGGTTCTAGTTTCCTGATGAGTTGCAGCATGTGTTTATGTCTGTCCAGGTGGTTCTAGTTTCCTGATGAGTTGCAGCATGTGTTTATGTCTGTCCAGAGGGTTCTAGTTTCCTGATGAGTTGCAGCATGTGTTTATGTTTGTCCAGGGGGTTCTAGTTTCCTGATGAGTTGCAGCATGTGTTTATGTTTGTCCAGGAGGTTCTAGTTTCCTGATGAGTTGCAGCATGTGTTTATGTTTGTCCAGGAGGTTCTAGTTTCCTGATGAGTTGCAGCATGTGTTTATGTTTGTCCAGGAGGTTCTAGTTTCCTGATGAGTTGCAGCATGTGTTTATGTTTGTCCAGGAGGTTCTAGTTTCCTGATGAGTTGCAGCATGTGTTTATGTTTGTCCAGGAGGTTCTAGTTTCCTGATGAGTTGCAGCATGTGTTTATGTTTGTCCAGGTGGTTCTAGTTTCCTGATGAGTTGCAGCATGTGTTTATGTTTGTCCAGGAGGTTCTAGTTTCCTGATGAGTTGAAGCATGTGTTTATGTTTGTCCAGGAGGTTCTAGTTTCCTGATGAGTTGCAGCATGTGTTTATGTTTGTCCAGGCGGTTCTAGTTTCCTGATGAGTTGCAGCATGTGTTTATGTTTGTCCAGGAGGTTCTAGTTTCCTGATGAGTTGCAGCATGTGTTTATGTTTGTCCAGGTGGTTCTAGTTTCCTGATGAGTTGCAGCATGTGTTTATGTTTGTCCAGGAGGTTCTAGTTTCCTGATGAGTTGCAGCATGTGTTTATGTTTGTCCAGGAGGTTCTAGTTTCCTGATGAGTTGCAGCATGTGTTTATGTTTGTCCAGGTGGTTCTAGTTTCCTGATGAGTTGCAGCATGTGTTTATGTTTGTCCAGGAGGTTCTAGTTTCCTGATGAGTTGAAGCATGTGTTTATGTTTGTCCAGGAGGTTCTAGTTTCCTGATGAGTTGCAGCATGTGTTTATGTCTGTCCAGGGTGTTCTAGTTTCCTGATGAGTTGCAGCATGTGTTTATGTTTGTCTAGGGGGTTCTAGTTTCCTGAAGAGTTGCAGCATGTGTTTATGTCTGTCCAGGTGGTTCTAGTTTCCTGATGAGTTGCAGCATGTGTTTATGTCTGTCCAGGTGGTTCTAGTTTCCTGATGAGTTGCAGCATGTGTTTATGTTTGTCCAGGAGGTTCTAGTTTCCTGATGAGTTGCAGCATGTGTTTATGTTTGTCCAGGGGGTTCTAGTTTCCTGATGAGTTGCAGCATGTGTTTATGTTTGTCCAGGTGGTTCTAGTTTCCTGATGAGTTGCAGCATGTGTTTATGTCTGTCCAGGTGGTTCTAGTTTCCTGATGAGTTGCAGCATGTGTTTATGTTTGTCCAGGGGGTTCTACTTTCCTGATGAGTTGCAGCATGTGTTTATGTCTGTCCAGGGGGTTCTAGTTTCCTGATGAGTTGCAGCATGTGTTTATGTCTGTCCAGGGGGTTCTAGTTTCCTGATGAGTTGAAGCATGTGTTTATGTTTGTCCAGGAGGTTCTAGTTGCCTGATGAGTTGTATGTGCATCTGCAAAAGCCATCCTTTGTCATGATTTCAAACCACAGGAACAAAAAACAGTCTGACTCTAAAAACCTTGATAACCGTTTGTCTGTCCCTCATGGCAATGCTAAACAGAAGTAAAGACTTGAAAGAGTGGATTAAAACTCCCTCTTATCTGGCAGAAGGAAGATGGAGAGCTCAGACGCTGAGTCAGACGTTTCTTAACCAGAAGTCGTATTTAGCAGTGTCATTCCTCCATATACTTTCTTTCAGTCTGATTCAAATCTACTTCAGCAAACCCAAACATTGCTGTCAGCATTTGCCTCTGAGTTGACAGGTGGGAGGCAAACTAGCTAGCTATGTATATCCCCAAGGATATCTGTCGTTACTGTCAGATATAACGCCTCTTCGGACCGTTGACATGAGGAATGACAGTTATAGAACTGAAGCTCTCGCATATAAATGAACACGCTTGGCAAAGTTAACAGCCTGAAAAAACTTTTAAAGGATTAAAATAGAGAACAGAGCCTTGCAAGGTAAATAAATAATCAACGAGGAGACTCACCCCCACCCCGTCCTCCTGTCGGTACTGCTTCCAGGCTCGGCCTGTGTCACTGAACAGCAGCAGGTAGCCGCTGACCCAGTCTGAGCCGCCGTAGCGCCCCTGGGTGGCGATGGCCGTCACCTCCATCCTGTCCCTGAGGTCCAGCTGCAGCCACGGCTGTCTGTCTGTCACCTGGGGGACCAGCCTCCCGCTCCTTGGGAGACCAGAGAGAGAAAACAGCTCAGAACAGGAAGGTGCAGAAAGTGACCTAGCATGGCTAGGTGTGACACAGCAGGAGTAGAAAGATGCACACACACACACAGACAGCTCCACGTAGTCCAGACAGCTCCAGTGTGAAAGATTGTTTTCCTTAAAGCTCCAGCCGATTCAGATAATATTGAATGTGTGGGAGAGAGTGGGATTGTGTCTGGTGACTGGTAACTGTGGCAGTTATTATGGCTATAGGGCTGTGATTCTGCTGTGTCAGACAGGAATAATAAGGCATTATTCAGCTGGACATTTGGGTTAATTCATTCAGACTCCCTGGCTGTACTCTACTATAGGTGTTCATGAGCACTGCAGAATTATCTAAACCCTGTCTAAAAGCAGTTTAATGTAGCCTTATTGGAGGTGATTCGGACAGTGCACTGTAAAGGGCTTACAGGGAGCTCAGTGGCAAGTACAATTCTGTATTTCATATTACAGTACACCTGCTGTAATATGAATATGGTATCAAAGCAAGTACTGTGTAATGACACACAGTACAATACCATAAAATTGACTGTATTATACTGTAAAAAAAAACTAAATGCTACCATAATCAGAATGAATGAATGAATACATGAAATTCATTAGCGGGAAGCAGTTTGTATTTCAAAGTATTTCACTGTAATTGGTGCAAGCAGGGATTGGGATTGGTGCAAGCAGATTAGCTGTTAGGTAAAGTGTTTACACATTAATGAATATTTGGTGTTTTATATCACTTGCACTTCTAGAGGCCTTAACAACAGCTTCCAAACTGGCAGCAACAACATGACAAAACAGCTCAACCGTTTTAAGGTTTAAGACTTGCTGCCACTCCAATCTGTCCCCTATGCAATTTAAATTGATGGGGCACTATAACCACATAGGAGTATAATTGGTACAGCGTTCTCACTCACGGATGCAACAAATATAGCCTCTTACAAGGCACGCCTCCAAATATGTTAATGAGCCAGACACAACAACACCATGCACTCAATAGTGGTCAAAAGGTTTTTGGTGCTCTAAAGTATTCTATGGGGTGGAATTACCCCATAGTACCATTGGAAATACAGCGATTTTCCCACAATGCACCATAATGCACCAATGCAACATAATGATCCGTACACAATATTGACTCATGTATAGTTCTGTTGGCTGGGACTCTCTGACTACCAGAAGTGGCCAACATTGGCTATTAATCATGGTTTCATGATTGTCTTAGTGACAGAACCTCAGCACATTGTGATTGATGGGGTTAAGTCAGAATTTCTTGAAGTACGTAAAGGTGTACCACAGGGGTTGATTTTGGGACCTGTTCTCTTCAATATTTATATAAACACCATTGGTCAATCTTTTAAAAATTGTTAACTTCATCTACAGTATACAGTATACAGATGATACTATTATGTATGCTATTGCCCCGAATGTTGATCTGGCTGTGTCAAAACTACAGTCAGTTCTTATAGCTTTGCAGGAATCCCTTGCTGATTTAAAATGTGTGCTTAATACGGGCAAAACAAAATACATGTTGTTTTTAAACTCTCGTAAGAGTGTTTCAGATTAACTACGTTCACTCATTAGATGGTTCTCTAATGAAATGTGTTCCTGCATATAAATACTTAGGCATTTGGATTGATATGGATTTGACGTTTAAAAAACATATAGATGAGCTGGTTAAGAAGCTTTTTTACAGAAACAGATCGTGCTGCTCTAAGCATTATTTGTTCTTGATTATGGTGACATGTTTTTATCAAAGAGAAACAGACATGCTAGCAGAGAATGATTAATAGCCTGTCATTGAGATGCAGATATCCTAGTATGTTTTTTAATATACATAGAAAGTATATTTTTTACTTAAGAAAAAAAAAACTCTCCATTTAAGCTATGCATCTCCAGTATATGTGAAGCTTGTCGAAGCGTGAGGTGAGAAGTAGATCTATTGTATTTTGGTGATAGAAACCCCCCACTATTTTGTGTGTGTGTCTGTTCATTGAATTTCTAATTTAATTTCAAGATTTACTGAGGCAAACACATTGGCCAGTCCATCTCCATCATGTATAGCACTGTTATGAATTCAGCGGCTAAGATTCCACAGGGGGTGGAGATTTGTAACGTATTGTGTTTTTTAAAGATGAGTTTAATCCCCACAGCTACTCAGTCGTCGAGCGGAAGAAGACAGATCAGCTCTGGCTGAAAGGTTCATTACTCAGCTGCTCTGGGCTGGGACACACCACCATGGGAGCAGATGAGTGCAGCATATCAAACCAGAGTCAGAGACACAGAGGAAGCATCGTTTACGGATCCCCCCCCCCAGGGAGCAGGATCATTCTGGTTGTTACAGACACACGTAGGGAGGTTGGCCGTGGCTAAAAATAACCCAGGGTACAGTCAGTGTTTGATGGACAGGGTGTGAAATATATATGTGCATATCTGCTACCCTGGAAGGTCTGTGGTTGCTATATATTTATAAGTATGTTCAAGGCCATTCAGTGAAGAGCAGTTTTGAAGGCAGGCATGAATGTACTGTAACTCCAGCAACTTTACGTTGATGCCACATTGACTACTAACCAGACTGAGGAGTATGGAGTACGTGGGACAATTAGGTTGGCCTTTGAGTTTATCACTGATGTTTAGTGATCAGATGTAGGTGGCTGATTCTAAATGAAACAGCTGGCAATTAATCTAACAACTGCTCACAACCATAGAATTAAATGACAAGCAATTTGTTGTTTACAATCCATCGATCAAATCATTTATAGCTATACACCGATAATTCATGTTTATTAATTAAGTATGTGGAAATGAAATGTGAGACCAACATACTCTGCACATGGTGTTCATGGGAAGTAGGCTATGCATCAAGAGGATCATTACTACTGATGGATATGTCTACACAGCGTTGAGCATGGACTTAGTCTTTACTCACCATCTCTTCTGTTGAGCTTGGCGAAGTGTGGAGCGTTACTGATGGAGAACTGTGAGGACCTCTCAAAGGAGGCCTGAAGCAGATTTGATACCAAAGGGCCATCACAGTTATCTAAAAAGACCAAAACCAGAACACTCAGGTTAGCACGATAATAAAGTAGCCTGAAAACTGTAGCAAATATGCTTTCCACATACATTTTATAACATTGAATGATCCTATTTCCTGGGATCTCCTTGAGCACGTCTTATACTGTCTCCAGTGAATGATTGACGACATTCAAGTGAGGTTCACTGGCTCCAGTATCTGCCAAATGACAGTGTATTGTATATGCAGACAAACGTGACAACCATCATTAAATTCTGATGGCATTAGACACAAAAGACGGGAAAGACAAATGGTTCGGAGAAGGGTTACACCTAATTCTTAATTTGCACAGGCTCTACTTCCAGCATGCACAGGCTGATGAAATAACTTGATCTCTTCGTTTATCAAGCTTTACCGTTTTTTGTGGAATGGGAGACTTAACTAATTACATGCGTCATAATCAGTCAGTTATTTGGCATTTGTGATGGAGCACCACAATGAAAATGCATTTACCCATTGTTGTTATAGTCCTTGAGACAAGAATGATGGGAAAATAAGTCTTCTCATTATAAGTCTTCTCATTATACATAATTAGTCATATGTGTCATTTATCATAGATTCATAATGGATAATACATAGTTTCCAATATGCTCAAGCTAGCCCTCTTCATCTAGGAATGTGCACCATTTTGTTTCTCTAGAGAATGTGGATGGTTTGATGATTGGTTATGCAGAAAGTACATAGACCTTCAAATGACCGACAACAAACCACCTAGCACAGGGATCATCAACCGCGGGCCAATTTTTTCTTGAGTGGATGTTCGGGGGGCTGGAACGTAATGACAAATAATTTGCAAACTGCGAATTGACCGCAAGAAGACAAAACAGATATAATATTTGACTAAAACATAATCATTTCAAACCTTGCTTACATTTGTATACAATCACGTGTCTCTATATTACGCGTGGGAACAGATTTCCAAAATTAAAATCACTTGGAGCTGATTTCCTGCTGTTTTTACAGTCTTTTATGTCCAACAATGAAAAATAAATGTTTATTTATTTTTTGCTCAGAAAACTGGGGTGGGTGGGGGGGGTGGGCAAATAAAACCATGCGGGGGCCAAGTACGGACCACGGGATGCCAGTTGGGGAACTTGTTTGAAGTTATCTGTCCTGGTCCAAAGCGGATTCAAGTCTCTTTAATCTCTCATTGTTGGGACAGAGTAATTTTCAGTTCAGAGGAAATCAACAAGCAATCGCCTCCTTGTTCACATAAAAGACCACAAGCACTTTTTCTTCTTTTGTCTGCTTTCTCTTCCTCTAACAATTGACATATTTTTTATCTGTTTAGAATACTGTCAAGAAAACCCAAGAGACAATCCATTAGTGTTTCCTGTTTTCAATTGTGGCTTCAGAGAGCGTCAGCACTGCATTTGATTATGCTGCTGCCAGGCTTTTATATCACATAACGAGCACATATCACTCCTCTCTTCTCACATTCTTATTTTCCCTCCAGTATTACAGTGCATTCGGAAAATATTCAGACCCCTTCCCTTTTTCAACATTTTGTTATGTAAGCGAAAACAGGAAAATACTTTTTTGCAAAATAATTCAAAATAAAAAACAGAAATAACTTATTTACATAAGTATTCAGACCATTTGCTATGAGACTCGAAATTGAGCTCAGGTGCATCCTGTTTCCATTGATCATCCTTGAGATGTTTCTACAACTTAATTAGAGTCCACCTGTTGTAAATTCAATTGATTGGACATGATTTGGAAAGGCACACACCTGTCTACATAAGGTCCCACAGTTGACAGTGTATGTTAGACAAAAACCAAGCCATGAGGTCGAAGGAATTGTCCATAGAGCTCCGAGACAGGATTGTGTCGAGGCACAGATCTGGGGAAGGGTACCAAAACATTTCTGTAGCATTGAAGGTCCCCAAGAACACAGTGGTTCCATCATTCTTAAATGGAAGAAGTTTGGAACCACAAAGACTCTTCCTAGAACTGGCCGCCTGGCCAAACTGAGCAATCGGGGAGAAGGGCCTTGGTCAGGGAGGTGACCAAGAACCCGATAGTCACTCTGACAGAGCTCCAGAGTTCCTCTTTGGAGATGGGAGAACCTTCCAGAAGGACAACCATCTCTACAGCACTCCCCCAATCAGGCCTTTATGGTAGTGGCCAGACGGAAGCCACTCCTCAGTAAAAGGCACATGACAGCCCACTTGGAGTTTGCCTAAAGGCACCTAAAGGACTCTCAGACCATGAGAAACAAGATTCTCTGGTCTGATGAAACCAACATTGTACTCTTTGGCCTGAATGCCAAGCGTCACATCTGGAGGAAACCTGGCACCATCTCTATGGTGAAGCATGGTGGTGGCAGCATCATGCTGTGGGGATGTTTTTCAGCGGCAGGGACTTGGAGACTAGTCAGGATTGAGGGAAAGATGAACGGAGCAAAGTATAGAGAGATCCTTGATGAAAACCTGCTCCAGAGCGCTCAGGACCTCAGACTGGGGTGAAGGTTCACCTTCCAACAGGGCAATGACCGTAAGCAAACAGCGAAGACAACGCAAGAGTGGCTTTGGGACAAGTCTCTGAATGTCCTTGAGTGGTCCAGCCAGAGCCCGTACTTGAACCCGATCAAACATCTCTGGAGATTCCTGAAAATAGCGGTGCAGCGACGCTCCCCATCCAACTTGACAGAGCTTGAGAGGATCTGCAGAGAAGAATGGGAGAAACTCCCCAAATACAGGTGTGCCAAGCTTGTAGCGTCATACCCAAGAATACTCGAGGCTGTAATCACTGCCAAAGGTGCAAGGGGTCTGAGTACTTTCCGAAAGCACTGAATATCTATCTCTTAGACCACGTGTCCAATTCATTCCACAGAGGGCAGAGTGTCTCTGGGTTTTCCCTCCTCCCTTGTACTTGATTGATGAATGAAGGTAACTAATTAGTAAAGAACTCCCCTCACCTGTTTGTCAAGGTCTTAATTTAAAGGAAAAAACAAAAAACCCGCAGACACTAGGCCCTCCATGGAATAAGTTTGACACCCCTGTCTTAGACTTTCTCTCTTTCCCTGAGGCCAATTAGTACATTACCTCATTGATTCAGTAGTACCTCATTGACCTGCTGAGACATGCTGCTTTCCACTGCACCTTATTGGCCCTCACCATGGTGATGCTGAGAACAGTTTTTATTTTTGTATTTTATTTGTTTCTATTAGGGGGTAGATCAGCTTTAATATTGCAGATAGATTGTAACTTCCATCAATGTAATTGTCTGCATCACTTCCAATCCCCCAATGCTTTTTTTCTTCTCGCAAATATATACAGTGGGGAGAACAAGTATTTGATACACTGCCGATTTTGCAGGTTTTCCTACTTACAAAGCATGTAGAGGTCTGTAATTTTTATCATAGGTACACTTCAACTGTGAGAGACGGAATCTAAAACAAAAATCCAGAAAATCACATTGTATGATTTGTATGTAATTAATTTGCATTTTATTGCATGACATAAGTATTTGATACATCAGAAAAGCAGAACTTAATATTTGGTACAGAAACCTTTGTTTGCAATTACAGAGATCATACGTTTCCTGTAGGTCTTGACCAGGTTTGCACACACTGCAGCAGGGGTTTTGGCCCACTCTTCCATACAGACCTTCTCCAGATCCTTCAGGTTTCGGGGCTGTCGCTGGGCAATATGGACTTTCAGCTCCCTCCAAAGATTTTCTATTGGGTTCAGGTCTGGATACTGGCTAGGCCACTCCAGGACCTTGAGATGCTTCTTACGGAGCCACTCCTTAGTTGCCCTGGCTGTGTGTTTTGGGTCGTTGTCATGCTGGAAGACCCAGCCATGACCCATCTTCAATGCTCTTACTGAGGGAAGGAGGTTGTTGGCCAAGATCTCGCGATACATGGCCCCATCCATCATCCCCTAAATACGGTGCAGTCGACCTGTCCCCTTTGCAGAAAAGCATCACCAAAGAATGATGTTTCCACCTCCATGCTTCACGGTTGGGATGGTGTTCTTGGGGTTGTACTCATCCATCTTCTTCCTCCAAACACAACGAGTGGAGTTTAGACCAAAAAGCTATATTTTTGTCTCATCAGACCACATGACCTTCTCCCATTCCTCCTCTGGATCATCCAGATGGTCATTGGCAAACTTCAGACGGGCCTGGACATGCGCTGGCTTGAGCAGGGGGACCTTGCGTGCGCTGCAGGATTTTAATCCATGACGGCGTAGTGTGTTACTAATGGTTTTCTTTGAGACTGTGGTCCCAGCTCTCTTCAGGTCATTGACCAGGTCCTGCCGTGTAGTTCTGGGCTGATCCCTCACCTTCCTCATGATCATTGATGCCCCACTAGGTGAGATCTTGCATGGAGCCCCAGACCGAGAGTGATTGACCGTCATCTTGAACTTCTACCATTTTCTAATAATTGCGCCAACAGTTGTTGCCTTCTCACCAAGCTGCTTGCCTATTGTCCTGTAGCCCATCCCAGCCTTGTGCAGGTCTACAATTTTATCCCTGATGTCCTTACACAGCTCTCTGGTCTTGGCCATTGTGGAGAGGTTGGAGTCTGTTTTATTGAGTGTGTGGACAGGTGTCTTTTATACAGGTAACGAGTTCAAACAGGTGCAGTTAATACAGGTAATGAGTGGAGAACAGGAGGGCTTCTTAAAGAAAAACTAACAGGTCTGTGAGAGCCAGAATTCTTACTGGTTGGTAGGTGATCAAATACTTATGTCATGCAATAAAATGCAAATTAATTACATAAAAATCATACAATGTGATTTTCTGGATTTTTGTTTTAGATTATGTCTCTCACAGTTGAAGTGTACCTATGATAAAAATTACAGACCTCTACATGCTTTGTAAGTAGGAAAACCTGCAAAATTGGCAGTGTATCAAATACTTGTTCTCCCCACTGTATATACACATACATACATACATACATACATATATACACATACATATACATTTCCTTTTTAAAAATATATTTCCCTTTATTACTTTCCATAATTGGAGTAAACTAGTGAACAACAATGCTTAGGCCTCTACTTCCAGCTTATACATAGTATTACATTTTATTTACACAGTCAATTTTACAATAATTCTATTTTGTTTGTTTTTACTGCTGAACTTCCTCTACCCTCAACCTCTCCGATCATTTTCATGATGTCCATCCGGTTTGCTTCTATATGCCATGTCTTTCTAACTGTGCTCTTTCACAAAAGCTCTCAACCTATAACCTATATACTTATTATGGACACAGTATGCTTACATTATTAGTTATCTTGTTGTTATTAGTTGTTGTTAGTTGTTATTAGTCCCATCCTTCAACTCCATTCAACACCACCCATCTATCTCTTAACACCATCAATATTGGATTTCTATTTGCCATATATTTTTCAACTGTACAGTGATGTTTTACAAAAGTTCTGAACCTTTCTATTCTCATTGTTTCTACAGATAGTAAATTGAAAATAAACATTTTTGCTAAAAGTATTATTATATTATTGATCGATTGACTATGACTTTTCAGATCACCCAGTAATGCTATCTGCAGTTTTTATTTTTTTTATTTTTAGGGGGTAGATCAGCTTTAATATTTCAGATAGATTGTAACTTCCATCAATGTAATTGTCTGCATCACTTCCAATCCCCCATATGTGTTTTTTCTCGTATATATATATATATATATATATACACACACACATATCCTTTTTTAAATTATATTTCCCTTCATTACTTTCCAACCCCACCACCCCTCCCCAATTGGAGTAAACTAGTGAACAACAACGCTTAGGCCTCTACTTCCAGCCCATACATACTATATACATTTCATGGACACAGTCAAATTCTACAATAATTATATTTTGTTTGTTTTTACTCCTGAAATTCCTCCGATCATTTTCATGATGTCCATCTGGTTTGCTTCTATATGCAATATTTCTGTGCTCTTTCACAAAAGCTCTCAACCTATAACCTGTATACCTATTATGGACACAGTATGCTTTACATTAGTTATCTTGTTGTTATTAGTTGTTGTTATTAGTCCCATCCTTCAGCTCCATTCAACACCTCCCATCTATCTCTTAACACCATCCCTATTGGATTTCTATTTGCCATATAGTTTTCAACTGTACTGTGATGTTTTACAAAAGTTCTGAACCCTTCTATTCTCATTGTTTCTACAGATTGTAAATTGAAATGTTTTGCTAAAAGTATTATTATATTATTGATTGATTGACTATGACTTTTCAGATCACCAATAGTGCTATCTGCAGGGTTAGCTCCAGGTAAATATTGCAATCCTTTAGCCATTCCTGGACCTGTGTCCAAAAACAAGCTACAAATGGACAATACCAAAACAAATGATCTAATGATTCTGTCTCTTCGCAGCAAAATCTGCAGAGCTGGGAAGATTTTATTCCCCATATAAATAACATTCTATTAGTAGCAAGAATTTTATATAATAATTAAAATTTAAATATTATAAGTTTTGAATCCGGCGTCGTTTTGCATATCAATTCATAAACAATATGCCATGGAATCGGTACGTCAAAAATCTCTTCCCAACTATTTTGCAATCTATATGGGACGGCTGTCAATCCTTTGGTCCTTAAATGAAACTGGTATACTTTATTATTTATCACAATTTTGTTTAACCAATTATGTTCTTTAATGCAAGGCCGACAGACAAGTTCCTTACTTTTTCCCCCTTCCACTCACCTTTTCCATTTTTGCGGTAATGCTGCAATTATTTGGTTGTAATTTTGGGTAGAGCATAACTCCACCAGTCCTACCGATAATATAATTTACGAAGATTATACCTTTTTTAAATATTTCAATTAGTATATTTGAGTTTAACCACAATATTTGTTGCATTATTTGTTCTGTCATTTCTGGAGGATTAAATTGAAATTGCAACCAACTTTCTATGGCTTGTTTTAGAAATAGTGATATTTGGGAGATTATTTCCTTTTCAAATAACTGAAAGTGTGAGGTTGTAATCTGAATAAAGGCAAAAAAGGCCATTGTTGAACAATGGGTGAGACAATTACATTTACATTTACCAGACGCTCTTATCCAGAGCGACTTACAGTTAGTGCATACATTTTTATTTTTTATACTGGCCCCCCGTGGGAATAACCCTGGCGTTGCAAACACCATGCTCTACCAACTGAGCAACATCCCTGCCGGCCATTCCCTCCCCTACCCTGGACGAATTGTGCGCCGCCCCATGGGTCTCCCGGTCGCGGCTGGCTACGAACCAGGATCTCTAGTGGCACAGCTAGCACTGCGATGCAGTGCCTTAGACCACTGCGCCACTCGGGAGACAATCTTACTAATTTGCTAGAGAACCAGTTTGGATTTAAGTATAACTTTTGTATGACTGAAGCTTTTAGTGATAGGTCTAATGCTTTAATATTTAATAATTCCTGTCCTCCGAATTCATATTCATTATATAAATAGGCCCTTTTAATTTTGTCTGGCTTGCCGTTCCAAATAAAATGGAATATTTCTTTCTCATATAATTTAAAAAACTGTTCGCTAGGCGTAGGCAAGACCATAAGCAAATAGGTAAACTGGGATAATACTAAATACTTTCCACAAATTGACCTTTCAATTGTAGCAAGATCTTATCTATTTTTGCTAACTTTCTATTAAAATGTATTGGAGTGAGATCATTTATTTCATTTGGGATATGTATTCCGAGTATATCCACATCACCATCAGACCATTTTATTGGTAAACTACATGGTAATGTCATAAAAAAATAAAAAATGTGATCCAATATGTAATATAGTACATTTATCATAATTTGTTTGCAATCCAGAGAGGTTAGAAAATGTATCTAGATCCTCCATGAGGCTGTGGAGGGATTCAAGTTGTGGTTTTAAAAGAAAACATGAATCATCAGCGTACAATGACACCTTTGTTTTTAAGCCCTGGATTTCTAATCCTTTGATATTATTGTTGGATCTGATTTTAATAGCTAACATCTCGATGGCCATAATAAAAATATAGGCCGATAGTGGACTACCTTGTTTCACTCCTCTTGACAGTTTAAAACTTTCGGAGAAATAGCCATTATTTTCTATTTTACACCTAGGGTTACTATACATGATTTTAACCCATTTTATAAGAGATTCTCCAAAATTGAAATGCTCCAGGCATTTATATATAAACCCCAGTTGTACTTTATCAAATGCCTTTTCGAAGTCTGCTATGAATAGCAGGCCTGTTTTCCCTGATTTTTCATAGTGTTCTATTGTTTCCAGTACTTGCCTTATATTATCTCCAATGTATCTTCCATGTAAAAAACCTGTCTGATTAGAATGAATAATGTCCGACAATACCTTTTTAATTCTATGAGCTATACATTTTGCTAGAATTTTTGCATCACAACACTGAAGTGTAAGGGGCTTCTAATTTTTTTAAGGGACTGGATCTTTGTATTTTCCACTTGTATCCTGTTTCAGTAATAATGAAATCAGACCTTCTTCTTGAGTGTCTGATAATCTACTATTTACATAGGAGTGGTTAAAACACACTAATAACGGTCCTCTGAGTATATCAAAAAGGTTTGGTATACCTCGACTGGTATGCCATCCAACCCTGGAGTTTTCCCGGACTTAAAGTATATAATTGCATCCAGAAGTTCCTCCTCTGTAATTTCACCTTCACATGAGTCTTTCTGTATGGCTGTTAATTTTACATTATCAATAGAAAAAAAATCTCTACAATTTGCTTCAGTTAAAGGAGATGGAGGCGACTGAAATGAAAACATATGCTTAACGTACTTTGTTTCCTCCTTCAAAATATCATTTGGTGAATCATGGGTGACTCCGTCATTTGTAACCAGTTTCAGTAAATTATTTTTGGTAGTATTTCTATGTTGAAGATTAAAAAATCATTTGGTGCATTTTTCCCCATATTTCATTTATTTTTGTTTTCCCTCTAATTTATTCTGAGCCTCTATGTTACAGTCTTTATTGCTATCTATCTGTTCTGTTAGACCTTCTATTTTCTTTGTTAGTATGGACTCTTTTGATCAAAATTGCTTTTGTTTTCAAGATGAGTACTGAATTGCATGCCTTCTAAAGGCACATTTAAAGGTGTCCCATACAATAAGGGGATTTGCTGTACCTATGTTATGTCGGAAAAAATCAGTTATGAATTCCTCTGTCCTAGTTAAAAACAAGTTATCATCCAATAGGCTTTGATTAAATTTCCAATATCCTCGCCCACGTGGAAATTCAGTAAGAGTAATGTATATGCCAATTATATGATGGTCCGACCGCATTCTGTCCCCTATCAACACTTTTTAAACTTTTGGTGCCAACGAGAATTACATAAGAAAGAATTCAAGACGACTAGCTTGATTGAGTCTCCGCCATATATATCTCACTAGATCAGGATATTTAAGCCTCCATATATCTACTAGTTCTAATGTATCCATGACATTCATGATTTCCTTAAGAGCATGAGGGTGATTGTTTGTAGTGTGATTTCCTTTACGGTCCATTGAGCTATTTAAAACGATATTATAATCTCCCACCATAATAATAGCGTCTTGAATTGCTTGCAGGATTGATAATTTATTATATATATTGTCAAATAAGTGTGGATCATCATTATTTGGTCCGTAAAGGTTAATGAGCCATATCTGTTTATGGTCCAATAACATATTTAAAATAATCCATCTTGCGTATCTGTTTGGACAATTTGCACATTCGGATCGAAATCACTGTTAATTAATATCATCACCCCTTTTTAGTTTCTTTGCCCATGGGAGAAGTATATTTCGCCCCCCCCCATTCCTTTTTCCACGCAACTTCATCTAGAATTGTTGAATGAGTTTCCTGTAAACAATAGATATTATATTCCTTCTCTTTGAGACATGTAAATATTGTTCTTCTTTTGTTATTATCTGCTAAGCCATTACAATTATAACTGACTATACTTATTTCACCATATACCATAATGAGATACAAGTTTCAAAACGATTTATTATTATATATGTTTGTAAATTTACCCATAAAAAATACCATAGTGATTGAGTGTCCATATAGCCTTACCATGATATTTGCATTGCTACTAAGTAAACCTCCAATTGTTCTCCACTAATTCCCCCGCTAAAGCCCCTCCCCGTCCCAAGTTGGGCCATCATCCCAGTGATTGGCATACCACCCCCGTCCCAAGTTGGGCCATCATCCCAGTGATTGGCATACCACCCCCGTCCCAAGTTGGGCCATCATCCCAGTGATTGGCATACCACCCCCGTCCCTCCAGAACAGTTTGTTTACAGACTGGAGTGAATGCCAGCATGACACTCAGCTCCACAGTGAATGCCAGCATGAGACTCAGCTCCACAGAGAATGCCAGCATGAGACTCAGCTCCACAGAGAATGCCAGCATGAGACTCAGCTCCACAGTGAATGCCAGCATGAGACTCAGCTCCACAGAGAATGCCAGCATGAGACTCAGCTCCACAGAGAATGCCAGCATGAGACTCAGCTCCACAGAGAATGCCAGCATGAGACTCAGCTCCACAGTGAATGCCAGCATGAGACTCAGCTCCACAGAGAATGCCAGCATGAGACTCAGCTCCACAGAGAATGCCAGCATGAGACTCAGCTCCACAGAGAATGCCAGCATGAGACTCAGCTCCACAGAGAATGCCAGCAGGAGACTCAGCTCCACAGTGAATGCCAGCATGAGACTCAGCTCCACAGAGAATGCCAGCATGACACTCAGCTCCACAGAGAATGCCAGCATGAGACTCAGCTCCACAGAGAATGCCAGCATGAGACTCAGCTCCACAGAGAATGCCAGCATGAGACTCAGCTCCACAGTGAATGCCAGCATGAGACTCAGCTCCACAGAGAATGCCAGCATGAGACTCAGCTCCACAGAGAATGCCAGCATGAGACTCAGCTCCACAGAGAATGCCAGCATGAGACTCAGCTCCACAGAGAATGCCAGCAGGAGACTCAGCTCCACAGTGAATGCCAGCATGAGACTCAGCTCCACAGAGAATGCCAGCATGACACTCAGCTCCACAGAGAATGCCAGCATGAGACTCAGCTCCACAGGCAGAGAATGCCAGCATGAGACTCAGCTCCACAGAGAATGCCAGCATGAGACTCAGCTCCACAGGCGGAGAATGCCAGCATGAGACCCAGCTCCACAGAGAATGCCAGCATGAGACTCAGCTCCACAGGCAGAGAATGCCAGCATGAGACTCAGCTCCACAGAGAATGCCAGCATGAGACTCAGCTCCACAGGCAGAGAATGCCAGCATGAGACTCAGCTCCACAGGCAGAGAATGCCAGCATGAGACTCAGCTCCACAGGCAGAGAATGCCAGCATGAGACTCAGCTCCACAGAGAAATCCGTGGTGTAGATCTCCTGTTCACTGTATTCTCTCTGGCTCCCTCTTCTATGTCCTTGTATTTATTTCTTACTCCTCTTCTCTCCTATCTGAACTCTTGCCCGCCCCCAGCTCTACTGTCTGTCTCTCTCTCTCCCTCTTTCTCATTACAGCATATTTCCTCTCATCTTCTCTCCTCTGTGATTGCTGGGGACAGCTTTTTCCCTCGTCAGCTGGATGAGGCTTTGCCCTCAGACTGCAGTCTGGGATCTGTCACTGACCCTCTCCTTCTACCTCCTCCCCTCAGAGGAATAAAGAGGAAGACTGTGTCTACTCTATACACTCTCTAGAGGCCTGCAGTTTTAGTTGCCAAGCGGTAGCTAAGCTGATTATTCAGCTAATTAACCTTTTCACGAGTCTGCTCAATAAGCCCCACATCAAAAAAGATTGCTCCAGGTTTTATGAATCGATTTCCAACAACATCATGAGAGAGAAAGAGATGAGAGAGTGACAGCAGGAAGAAGAGACATATGATGAAAGCGGGGAGAAAAGATGCAGGGTGGAGAGGGGTCCTGAAGCATGAATGGTGGAGAAGGGACCTGGAGAGTGAAGGGTGCAGGGTGGAGAGGGGACCTGGAGAGTGAAGGGTGGAGAGGGGACCTGGAGAGTGAAGGGTGCAGGGTGGAGAGGGGACCTGGAGAGTGAAGGGTGGAGAGGGGACCTGGAGAGTGAAGGGTGCAGGGTGGAGAGGGGACCTGGAGAGTGAAAGGTGCAGGGTGGAGAGGGGACCTGGAGAGTGAAGGGTGGAGAAGGGACCTGGAGAGTGAAGGGTGGAGGGTTGAGAGGGGACCTGGAGAGTGAAGGGTGGAGAAGGGACCTGGAGAGTGAAGGGTGGAGGGTGGAGAGGGGACCTGGAGAGTGAAAGGTGGAGAGGGGACATGGAGAGTGAAGGGTGGAGAGTGGAGAGGGGTCCTGGAGAGTGAAAGGTGCAGGGTGGAGAGGGGACCTGTAGAGTGAAAGGTGCAGGGTGGAGAGGGGACCTGGAGAGTGAAGGGTGGAGAGGGGACCTGGAGAGTGAAGGGTGCAGGGTGGAGAGGGGACCTGGATAGTGAAGGGTGGAGAGGGGACCTGGAGAGTGAAGGTTGCAGGGTGGAGAGGGAACCTGGAGATTGAAGGGTGCAGGGTGGAGAGGGGACCTGGAGAGTGAAGGTTGCAGGGTGGAGAGGGGACCTGGAGATTGAAGGGTGCAGGGTGGAGAGGGGACCTGGAGAGTGAAGGGTGGAGAGGGGACCTGGAGAGTGAAGGGTGCAGGGTGGAGAGGGGACCTGGAGAGTGAAGGGTGCAGGGTGGAGAGGGGACCTGGAGAGTGTAGGGTAGAGAGGGGTCTGGGAGCGTGTGGAGGCCCCTCTTGTTAACTCTCAGTGTGGTTTGTTTCCACTAAGATACTTCAGAGAAAGACAGTGTAGCCTTTACATTCTGTTAAAAAACAAGAAGAAGAAAGGTTGGAAGATGTGGTTGTGGTTGTGGAGTTCTAAGCTGTGAGGCTGTAGTGGCCAGGGAATGATATGATACCCAGCGGTAATCTCTCAATGAGGGTTCTAAGTACCTAAAGGAAAGGACAGCAGTGAGGCTCCAATCCGCTCAGAAACATACAGGGTGTACTGTAGAATCACTGGGATATCCCCAAGCCTTAACCACCACGGTTTGGAGAGAAAAACATTTTGAACTTCACACATATCACATATTTTGTGGTGTAATTTACTGTACAATATATATATTTATTTTACAAAACATATAAGCAGTTTGCCTACCATGTCCTTGTGTTGCTCACACACCGTCCTTGGTGGCAGTCACATCTGCAATAAGCCTCAAGGTTGCTGTCAACAGTATTGGACTACACAGTCTTTGAAAGCAAGGAGAGCCTTGAGTGCAATCCAATAGTCCTCTTATTGATCTGCATATTGCACTTTAAGTTGTCATACCTTGGTTATATAAGCTCTCTCTCTCTCTCTCTCTCTCTCTCTCTCTCTCTCTCTCTCTCTCTCTCTCTCTCTCTCTCTCTCTCTCTCTCTCTCTCTCTCTCTCTCTCTCTCTCTCTCTCTCTCTCTCTCTCGCTCTCTCTTGCTCTCCGACTCTCTCTAGCTTTCTTTCTCTCTCTCTCTCTTTCTCTCTCTTTCTATATCACTCTATCTATAATATAATATATAATAAATATATAATAAATAATATCTCTCTCATGTTTACTGTGATCCTCTGTAGCTCAATTGGTAGAGCATGGCGCTTGTAACACCAGCGTAGTGGGTTCGATCCCCGGGACCACCCATACGTAAAAATGTATGCACACATGACTGTAAGTCGCTTTGGATAAAAGTGTCTGCTAAATTTTATATTATTATAATACAAGTGATTAATTGTTTCCACTTCTGAGGTATGAGGTTTAGTCATGCATACTAATTAAATCAGGGCCACCTGCTATGTGTGGCATATGCCAAACTGTATTACATTTATCTGAAATGTAATTCATGCATTACCTACCCCCTTACATTTTCAAAAACATTATTGTAGCTTACATGCAACCGGATTTCCATTCCATTTAAATTCACATCACAAACAACTCTTGAAATGCTGTTGGGTACCAGCTACCGGGCATGAGTTGCTAGTCCATTGTCAAATTTTTGGAGGATCTATGAGAAAAACATGACTGGTTTCAATCGAGGTTAGGTCTAAAGAAGATCTACAGCCATCTTCTCTCAACCGTGACCTTCAGTGCAGTGACTGCAGCCGTTTCTATCAGATGTAATATCGTACGGTACTTCAGGGGAGCATAAACACCTACACAACATAAAACTGGGTTTCTAGAGCCATTATAACAGAGGTCAAGTTCATCTCCATGGCAACAACCTTTAGCCACACAGAGGGTATAAATGGCCCAAATATGTGTTGTGCACCTCTCCTCTACACCTTGACAGGTCATGTATAGAATATTAGAGGATTGGATTGGCATGTGAATATTGTAGTAACTTGGAATATAACCGTGAGTTATGAAAGCCCCATCCATGTCAGTGTGAGACAGAGCGAGAACTGCCTGTGGACTCATAAAACCTGGGGGCACACATGGCTTTGCAGGCTCTGACACACGGTGGATCATCAGCTATCTTTAAAACGAGGGCCTATTCTGGCACTGGCAGCCAGGCACTTCTCTCTCAAGGTCTCGGCCCATTCTGAGCAGATAAAAATACAGGTTTTCAGTGACCTTGTTTCCACTGTGTTTTCTGAATGAAAAAACTGCTTCAGAATATACAGTGTTCTGTAGAACAACTCAACGGAGTCAGAATATACAGTGTCCTGTGGAATAACTCAACTGAATCAGAATATTCAGTGAGGGAAAAAAGTATTTGATCCCCTGCTGATTTTGTACGTTTGCCCACTGACAAAGAAATGATCAATCTATAATTTTAATGGTAGGTTTATTTGAACAGTGAGAGACAGAATAACAACAAAAAAATCCATGTCAAAACTGTTATTAATTGATTTGCATTTTAAATGAGGCAAATAAGTATTTCACCCCCTCTCAATCAGAAAGATTTCTGGCTCCCAGGTGTCTTTTATACAGGTAACGAGCTGAGATTATGAGCACACTCTTCAAGGGAGTGCTCCTAATCTCAGCTTGTTACCTGTATAAAAGACACCTGTCCACAGAAGCAATCAATCAATCAGATTCCAAACTCTCTACCATGGCCAAGACCAAAGAGCTCTCCAAGGATGTCAAGGACAAGATTGTAGACCTACACAAGGCTGGAATGGGCTAAAAGACCATCGCCAAGCAGCTTGGTGAGAAGGTGACAACAGTTGGTGTGATTATTCGCAAATGGAAGAAACACAAAATAACTGTCAATCTCCCTCGGCCTGGGGCTCCATGCAAGATCTCACCTCGTGGAGTTGCAATGATCATGAGAACGGTGAGGAATCAGCCCAGAACTACACGGGAGGATCTTGCCAATGATCTCAAGGCAGCTGGGACCATAGTCACCAAGAAAACAATTGGTAACACACTACGCCATGACGGACTGAAATCCTGCAGCACCCGCAAGGTCCCCCTGCTCAAGAAAGCACATATACAGGCCCGTCTGAAGTTTGCCAATGAACATCTGAATGATTCAGAGGAGAACTGGGTGAGAGTGTTGTGGTCAGATGAGACCAAAATCGAGCTCTTTGGCATCAACTCAACTCGCCGTGTTTGGAGGAGGAGGAATGCTGCCTATGACCCCAAGAACACCATCCCCACCGTCAAACATGGAGGTGGAAACATTATGCTTTGGGGGTGTTTTTCTGCCAAGGGGACAGGACAACTTCACCGCATCAAAGAGACGATGGACGGGGCCATGTACTGTCAAATCTTGGGTGAGAACCTCCTTCTTTCAGCCAGGGCATTGAAAATGGGTCGTGGATGGGTATTCCAGCATGACAATGAACCAAAACACACGGCCAAGGCAACAAAGGAGTGGCTCAAGAAGAAGCACATTAAGGACCTGGAGTGGCCTAACCAGTCTCCAGACCTTAATCCCATAGAAAATCTGTGGAGGGAGCTGAAGTGTCACGGGTGCTGAAGGTGGGTGTGGTGCAGGAATCAAGCGCAGGACGCAGAAACTAAGTCCAAAAGACTTTAGTGAAATATTCACGTAGTACACGAGCACAACAAGCCCGGAGGCGAAATAAGGCGCACACAGGCGTCAAACAAAAGGCGCACTAACATGTGCGAAAACCCTCTCCAAAACAACGGAGGGAAACACGTAGCACAGAACACCAAACAGAAGCGTAATCACACACAACACCTGACACACACAACGAGAACTAAATAGGACACTAATGAGCACTAACTAGAAACAGGTGTACAACATCAAGACAAAACCAAACGAACATGAAACATACAACGGTGGCAGCTAGTACTCCGGGGACGACGACCGCCGAAACCTGCCCGAGCAAGGAGGAGGGGCAGCCTCGGCCGAAACCGTGACAGTACCCCCCACTTGACGCGCGGCTCCAGGAGGACGCGGAGCAGGGCGCGTGGGATGCCCCCGGTGGAACTCCGACAGGAGAGACGGGTCTAGGATGTCCCTCCGCGGCACCCAGCACCGCTCCTCCGGGCCGTACCCCTCCCACTCCACGAGATACTGGAGACCCCCCATCCGGCGTCTTGAGTCCAAGATGGACCGAACGGTGTACGCCGGAGCCCCCTCGATGTCCAGTGGGGGCGGAGGAGTCTCTCCTATCTCACCTTCCTGGAGTGGACCAGCTACCACCGGCCTGAGAAGAGACACATGGAACGAGGGGTTAATATTCTTATATTCAATAGGCAGATGTAACCTATAACACACCTCGTTCAGTCTTCTCAGGACTTTAAAAGGCCCCACAAACCGCCGACCCAGCTTCCGGCAGGGCAGGCGGAGGGGCAAGTTTCTGGTTGAGAGCCAGACTCGATCTCCAGGTGCGTACACCGGCCCCTCACTGCGGTGGAGATCGGCGCTCGCCTTGTGTCGACGGATGGCCCACTGCAGGTGGACGTGTGCAGCGTTCCACGTCTCCTCCGAGCGCCTCATCCAATCATCCACCGCAGGGGCCTCGGTCTGGCTCTGCTGCCATGGTGCCAGAACCGGCTGGTAACCTAACACACATTGGAAGGGGGTTAGGTTGGTAGAGGAGTGGCGGAGAGAGTTCTGGGCCATCTCGGCCCAGGGAATATACCGAGCCCACTCCTCCGGCCGGTCCTGGCAATACGACCTCAGAAACCTACCCACATCCTGGTTGACTCGTTCTACCTGCCCATTGCTCTCCGGGTGGTACCCCGAGGTAAGGCTCACCGAGACCCCCAAACGTTCCATGAACGCTCTCCAGACTCGGGAGGTAAACTGGGGGCCTCGATCAGACACTATATCCTCAGGTACCCCGTAATGCCGGAAGACGTGGGTAAATAGTGCCTCGGCGGTCTGTAGGGCAGTAGGAAGACCCGACATAGGGAGAAGACGACAGGCCTTATAGAACCGGTCCACAACGACCAGGATGGTGGTATTCCCCTGCGAGGGGGGAAGGTCTGTCACAAAATCCACTGAGAGGTGGGACCATGGTCGTTGTGGAACGGGCAGGGGTTGTAACTTACCCCTGGGCAGGTGTCTGGGCGCCTTACACTGGGCGCACACCGAGCAGGAGGAGACATAAACCCTCACATCCCTGGCTAACGTGGGTCACCAGTATTTAGTGCTAAGACAATGCACTGTCCGGCCAATACCCGGATGTCCAGAGGAGGGTGACGTGTGAGCCCAGTAAATGAGTCGATCCCGAACCTCGAGCGGAACGTACTTCCGACCCACAGGACACTGTGGAGGGCTAGGGTCGGCACGCAACGCCCGCTCGATTTCAGCATCGACCTCCCACACAACCGGTGCCACAAGACAAGACGCCGGTAGTATGGGAGTAGGCTCAACGGACCTCTCCTCCGTGTCATACCGCCGGGACAGCGCATCTGCCTTACCATTATGGGACCCAGGGATGTACGTGATTTTAAATACGAACCTGGCGAGAAACATACTCCATCGAGCCTGGCGAGGGTTCAGTCTCCTCGCTGCCCGGATGTACTCCAGGTTCCGATGGTCAGTCAAAATGAGGAAAGGGTGTTGAGCCCCCTCAAGCCAATGCCTCCACACCTTAAGGGCCTGAACTACAGCTAACAGCTCCCTGTCCCCGACGTCATAATTACGCTCCGCCGGGCTGAGCTTTTTAGAATAAAAAGCACAGGGGCGGAGTTTAGGTGGCGTGCCGGACCGTTGAGAGAGCACGGCCCCTATACCGGCCTCAGATGCGTCCACCTCGACCTGAAAAGGTAAGGCGGGATCCGGATGCGCCAGCACCGGAGCCGGCGTAAACAGGTCCTTCAGTCTCCCAAAGGCCCTGTCCGCCTCAGCTGACCACTGCAGGTGCACCGGACCCCTTTCAGAAGGGACGTGATGGGAGCTGCCACCTGTCCAAAACCCCGGATAAACCTCCGGTAGTAATTCGCAAAGCCCAAGAACTGCTGCACCTCTTTGACAGTGGTTGGGGTTTGCCAATTACGCACGGCTGACACACGGTCCACCTCCATTCTCACCCCTGACGCGGACAACCGATAACCCAAAAAGGAGACCGACTCCTGGAAAAACAGACATTTCTCTGCCTTGACATACAGGTCGTGCTCCAACAGCCTCCTCAATACACGACGCACCAAGGGCTACATGCTCGGCTCGGGTAGGCGAGTACACTAGAATGTCTTCAATGTACACAACCACCCCTTGCCCCTGCATATCCCGGAAAATCTCATCCACGAAGGATTGGAAGACTGATGGAGCATTCATCAACCCGTATGGCATGACGAGATACTCGAAATGACCCGAAGTGGTACTAAACGCTGTTTTCCATTTGTCGCCCTCCCTATTGCGCACCAAGTTATACGCGCTCCTGAGATCCAGTTTTGTGAAAAACCGCGCTCCGTGCAATGACTCCGTCATGGTCGCAATCAGAGGGAGTGGATAACTGTATTTCACAGTAATCTGATTGAGACCACGGTAATCAATGCACGGGCGCAACCCTCCATCTTTTTTCTTCACAAAAAGGAAGCTCGAGGACGCGGGAGAAGTGGAGGGCCGTATGTATCCCTGTCTCAAAGATTCGGCTATGTAAGTCTCCATAGCTTTTCTCTCCTCTTGAGACAAAGGATACACGTGGCTCCGTAGGAGCGCTGCTCCTGCCTGGAGATCAATCGCACAATCCCCCTGTCTATGAGGGGGCAACTGCGTCGCCCTAGCTTTACTAAACACCATAGCCAAATCCCCATATTCAGGCGGAATGTGCAGTGCGGGCACTTGGTTTGGACTTTCCACCGAAGTCGCCCCCACGGAAACACCCAGACATCGCCCCTCACACTGAGCAGACCACCCATTGAGAGCTCTCTGTTGCCACGAAATGGCAGGGTTATGGGTACTTAACCAGGGAATTCCCAGCACCACCGTGTACGCAGGAGAGTCGATCAGATATAGCTGTATAGTCTCCTCATGACCCCCCTGCGCACACATCCTAAGTGGCGCTGTGATTTCCCTAATCAACCCCGACCCCAACGGGCGGCTATCTAAAGCATGAACGGGAAAGGGCTTGTCAACAGGCAGGAGAGGTATCCCTAAATCTAAATAAAACTTCAGATCAACAAAATTCCCAGCTGCGCCTGAATCTACTAGGGCCTTATGCTGGGAATGAGGTGCAACCTGTGGAAAACAAACAGGTATACAAAAGTGCACAACAGAGAGCTCTGGGTAAGTGGGGCGTCTACTCACCTGGGAAGGCTCCCCAGTGCGTGGCCTGTTGTCTCCTCCCTCTGGAAACCCTCCCCAGCACCTGGCCGCAATTGATGCAGGGGACAGGCCCCCTCGGGCTCCTCCTCCTCCTTTCTCTAGCGCCAGCACCCCCGAGCTCCATAGGGCTCGGCTCGGAGGTGCTGGAGGGTGGAATGGACGGACCCCACTCGGGACGTCCACGGGTGGCCAGCAGGGTGTCCAGACGGATGGACATGTCGACCAACTGGTCGAAGGTGAAATTGGTGTCCCTGCAGGCCAACTCACGTTGAACGTCCTCCCGTAGGCTACATCGAAAATGGTCGATGAGGGCCCGTTCATTCCACCCTGCGTCTGCCGCTAGAGTCCGGAACTCCAGTGCGAACGCCTGTGCGCTCCTCCTCCCCTGTCTCAGGTAGAATAGACGCTCCCCCGCCGCTTTGCCCTCAGGTGGATGGTCGAACACGACCTTGAAGCGACGGGAGAACTCCGCGTAGGAGATGGTGGTGGCGTCTATCCTCCTCCACTCGGCGTTGGCCCATTCCAACGCCTTGCCCGTGAGACAGGAGATGAGGGCGGAAACGCTCTCGTGTCCCGAGGGCACCGGGTGTACAGTGGCCAGGTAGAGCTCCACCTGCAGGAGGAACCCCTGACACCCGGCAGCTGTGCCGTCATACGCCCTCGGGAGTGAGAGCCGAATCCCACTGGGTTCCGGACCTGGGACTGGTGGACCGGCCGATGGGGGTGGCAAGGTAGGTGGAGGTGTGGGTACCCCTCTGGACTCCCATCGGTGCAGGGTGTTGATGACATCCTGTAGAGCGGTCCCCAGTTGTCTGATCTGGTCATCCTGGCCGCGGACATGCTCCTCAAGCGACTCAGGTGTGGTTGTTGCTCCTGCTGATTCCATTAAATATGGTGTGTGATTCTGTCACGGGTGCTGAAGGTGGGTGTGGTGCAGGAATCAAGCGCAGGACGCAGAAACTAAGTCCAAAAGACTTTAGTGAAATATTCACATAGTACACGAGCACAACAAGCCCGGAGGCGAAATAAGGCGCACACAGGCGTCAAACAAAAGGCGCACTAACATGTGCGAAAACCCTCTCCAAAACAACAGAGGGAAACACGTAGCTCAGAACAGCAAACAGAAGCGTAATCACACACAACACCTGACACACACAACGAGAACTAAATAGGACACTAATGAGCACTAACTAGAAACAGGTGTACAACATCAAGACAAAACCAAACGAACATGAAACATACAACGGTGGCAGCTAGTACTCCGGGGACGACGACCGCCGAAACCTGCCCGAGCAAGGAGGAGGGGCAGCCTCGGCCGAAACCGTGACATGAAGGTTCGAGTTGCCAAATGTCAGCCTCGAAACCTTAATGACTTGGAGAAGATCTGCAAAGAGGAGTGGGACAAAATCCCTCCTGAGATGTGTGCAAACCTGGTGGCCAACTACAAGAAACGTCTGACCTCTGTGATTGCCCACAAGGGTTTTGCCACCAAGTACTAAGTCATGTTTTGCAGAGGGCTCAAATACTTATTTCCCTCATTAAAATGCAAATGAATTTATAACATTTTTGACATGCGTTTTTCTGGATTGTTTTGTTGTTATTCTGTCTTTCACTGTTCAAATAAACCTACCATTAAAATTATAGACTGATCATGTCTTTGTCAGTGGACAAACGTACAAAATCAGCAGGGGATCAAATACTTTTTTCCCTCACTGTACAGTGTTCTGTAGAATAACTAAACTGAATCAGAATATACAGTGTTCTGTAGAATAACTAAACTGAATCAGAATATACAGTATTCTGTAGAATAACTAAACTGAATCAGAATATACAGTGTTCTGAAAAATAACTAAACTGAATCAGAATATACAGTATTCTGTAGAATAACTCAACTGAATCAGAATTTACACTATTCTGTAGAATAACTCAACTGAATCTGAATACACAGTATTCTGTAGAATGGTTCTTCTGTGTTGTGTAATACTAAACCATGTTTTACTTTCAGTTCTCCGTCTTAGCATATTAACTTTTGTCGCATACAGTGCCTTGCAAAAGTATTCATCCCCCTTGGCGTTTTTCCTATTTTGCTGCATTACAACCTGTAATGTAAATTTATTTTTATTTGGATTTCATGTAATGGACATAAACAAAATAGTCCAAATTGGTGAAAGTAAAACTTGTTTCAATGAATTCTACAAAATAAATAACGGAAAAGTGGTGTGTGCATATGTATTCACCCCCTTTGCTATGAAGCCCCTAAATAAGATCTGGTGCAACCAATTACCTTCAGAAGTCACATAATTAGTTAAATAAAGTCCATCTGTGTGCAATCTAAGTGTCACATGATCTGTCACATGATATCAGTATATTTACACCTGTTCTGAAAGGCCCCAGAGTCTGCAACACCACTAAGCAAGGGGCAACACCAAGCAAGTGGCACCATGAAGACCAAGGAGCTCTCCAAACAGGTCAGGGACAAAGTTGTGGAGAAGCACAGATCAGGGTTGGGTTATAAAAAAATATCTGAAACTTTGAACATCCCACAGAGCACCACTAATCCATTATAAAAAAAAAGGAAAGAATATGGCATCACAACAAATCTGCCAAGAGAGGGCCGCCCACATAAACTCACGGACAAGGCAAAGCTGCAACATCGAGAGCATCCTGACTGGTTGCATCACCGCCTGGTATGGCAACTGCTCGGCCTCCGACCACAAGGCACTTGAGGGTAGTGCGTACGGCCCAGTACATCACTGGGGCCAAGCTTCCTGCCATCCAGGACCTCTATACCAGGCGGTGTCAGAGGAAGGCCCTCAAAATTGTCAAAGACTCCAGTCACCCTAGTCATAGACTGTTCTCTCTGCTACCGCACGGCAAGCGGTACCGGAGCGCCAAGTCTAGGTCCAAAAGGCTTCTCAACAGTTTCTACCCCCAAGCTATAAGACTCCTGAACAGCTAATCATTGCTACCCGGACTACTTGCACTGCCCCCCCACCCCCACCCCCCTCTTTTACGCTGCTGCTACTCTGTCTATTATTTATGCATAGTCACTTTAACTCTACCCACATGTACATATTACCTCAATTACCTCGACTAGCCGGTGCGCCTGCACATTGACTCTGCACCGGTACACCCCTGTATATAGCCTCCCTACTGTTTATTTTACTGCTGCTCTTTAGTTATTTTCTTTTTTTTTCTTTTACTTAACACTTTAAAAAAATTAAAAATAAATGCATTGTTGGTTAAGGGCTTGTAAGTAAGCATTTCACTGTAATGACTACACCTGTTGTATTCGGCGCATGTGGTGAAAAGCTGAAATTGCTTACGACGTTAACTACTGTAAGGTTTGACGTTTCTTGGCCTTTCTGGGGAATTTGCATGTAATTGCAAACCCATTTCCCCTAAGCTCTCAGCAGCTCACAGCGGCAGCTACCTCTGCATCTACCAATCTCACAGGAGTCAATGGCCTTGAGAGAGAAATAATAAAAATATAATATCAATATTTACTCAAGAGAATTCTTGGTCAACCCAGGCCACTGTTGCTGCATGTCATGAAACCCATTTCCATTTTAATATAGTCAAATGTTCCCTTTTCCATTTCAATATAGTCAAATGCTTCCTTTCAAGCAGTAGTTCCACAAAATGCCCCCAGAGAGTTACATTTGAAACAATTACTCTTCTGATTAAAAACATCTCTTCGACCCTGAGGTGTCTTTTATTTCATTGCCAAAAAACATTGTTATATCTTCCTGCCTGCATAGATTTAAGACAAAGGCAAACTAATGCTGCTGCTGCCCCACAGTCCAACCAAAGCGCATGAATAGAAGATACAAAATACATTTTAAATAAAAAACTAATAATATTTAGCTGAACTTCCATTGTTCTTCAGGAGTAGCTGAATATCTCCTCCATGTGTTTACGAGAACAGAAATATTTGGCTGCATACACATGTTCTAGAACTCAATAGGTAACGTTACAGTAGTTTGTGGATTCATCCATAACTACATCTAACCTTTTAAATCAATGAGAGGTTAAATGAAATCCAACTATTTTCTACACCCATTAAATCCTCAGATTGATTTTCTCCACTGGTTCTACAAATCCCCCACCAGCTTTCATTAGCCTATTACTTGCGTTCTGAGGCATGAAAATCCTCTAGGGATTAATACCTGAAACAGAACCTGATGAGTCGTCCTTATAAAACTCCAATTACCATGGCGATTAGATAAAGACACCATCGGGCCAAAGACAAACAAATGATTACATTCATTGTATCATTCATTCAGATTGTGGCTTGCACATTAACTGAATCACATATCACAATTGAGTTGAGTTATTGGCGAAACCTACACGAACACTTGTCGTGTTCCCTGTAATCCATCAGTGTGAGATTAGAGCACTTCCACCAGGCAGAAGGAGAATAAGAGGTCAGTGATCTGATCATGTTGGCCTCATCTTCCACTGATACAGCCCTGCCTGCCAGGCCGCAGTAAGAGCAGTGAGTGGGGTGGAGCTAGCCCTGCCTGCCAGGCCCCAATAAGAGCAGTGAGTGGGGTGGAGCTAGCCCTGCCTGCCAGGCCGCAGTAAGAGCAGTGAGTGGGGTGGAGCTAGCCCTGCCTGCCAGGCCGCAGTAAGAGCAGTGAGTGGGGTGGAGCTAGCCCTGCCTGCCAGGCCGCAGTAAGAGCAGTGAGTGGGGTGGAGCTAGCCCTGCCTGCCAGGCCGCAGTAAGAGCAGTGAGTGGGGTGGAGCTAGCCCTGCCTGCCAGGCCGCAGTAAGAGCAGTGAGTGGGGTGGAGCTCCTTCACTGCCAGGCCGCAGTAAGAGCAGTGAGTGGGGTGGAGCTAGCCCTGCCTGCCAGGCCGCAGTAAGAGCAGTGAGTGGGGTGGAGCTCCTTCACTGCACCACAACTCTTCTATGTTTTTCCACAGAGCAGTGATCACTCCTGGATCATCACTGTGTGGCTGCTGAAGAGGATCCCAGGACATAATAAGAACTGGTAACAGCCTGATTACAATAACCACTGTACTCTGTCCATCAGTGACTCATTCATGGATTTTTTTCTCTTTATCAAATTTTTTTTGTGGATGCCGTCTCCATGTTGGAGCTCTCCTCCTGGAAACATCTGCAGTGGCTAATGACCATGTACTTGGTAGACAACGACGTCATGTTAATAAAACAGACAGCAGCATTAAGCCTGTTTGCGCTACTTTGGCCGACTGGATCTTATCTGACCTGATTTGACGGCACTAAAATCCCTCGCCAGAAGATGTCTCTGATGGTAAGTGGATGAAGACATTTTTAAAGACCCAGATACGGTCGGGCAGTGAGATACACTACAATGACAAAAGTATATGGACACCTGCTCGTCGAACCGCTTATTCCAAAAATCATGGGCATTAATATGGAGTTGGTGCCCCCTTTGCTGCTATAACAGCCTCCACTCTTCTGGGATGGCTTTCCACTAGATATTGGAACATTGCTGTGGGGACTTGCTTCCATTCAGCCACAAGAGCATTAGTGAGGTCGGGCACTGATGTTGGGCAATTAGGCCTGGCTTGCAGTCGGCGTTCCAATTCATACCAAAGGTGTTCAATGGGGTTGAGGTCAGGGCTCTGTGCTGAAACAGGAAAGGGCCTTCCCCAATCTGTTGCCACAAAGTTGGAAACACAGAATCGTCTAGAATGTCATTGTATGCTGTAGCGTTAAGATTTCCCTTCACTGGAACTTAGGGGCTTCGCCCGAACCATGAAAAGCAGCCCTAGACCATTATTCCTCCTCCACCAAACTTAACAGTTGGCACTATGCATTCGGGCAGGTAGCGTTCTCCTGGCATCCGCCAAACTCAGATTAGTCCGAAGGACTCCAGAGAACGCGTTTCCACTGCTCCAGAGTCCAATGGCAGCTTTACACCACTCTAGCCGACGCTTGGCATTGTGCATGGTGATCTTAGGCATTTCATGAAGCTCCAGACGAACAGTTATTGTGCTGACCTTGCTTCCAGAGGCAGTTTGGAACTCGGTAGTGAGTGTTGCAACAGAGGACAGACGATTTTTACGCACTACACACTTCAGCACTCGGATGCCTGTTCTGTGAGCTTGTGTGGTCTACCACTTTGCGGCTGAGCCGTTGTTGCTCCTAGACGTTTCCACTTCACAACAACAGCACTTACAGGTGACTGGGGCAGCTCTAGCAGAGCAGAAATTTGATGAACTGACTTGTTGGAAAGGTGGCATCGTATGACAGTGCCACGTTGAAAGTCACTGAACTCTTCAGTAAGACCATTCTCCTGCCAATGTTTTTTTCTATGGAGATTGCATGGCTATGTGCTCGATTTTATACACTGTCAGCAACGGGTGTGGCTGAAATAGCCAAATCCACTAACTTAAAGGGGTGTCCTGCCAATGTATATTCCGCACATCACTACAGCAAGTTCCAATGTGCTCTGAAGAGATTTTGATGTTGATGCTCTCCTCCTTTATTCTGTGGTATGCTGCAGGCTACTGTGCATGTTGGCTTTTTGCTTTCTCTCCCCATCTCACTCTCTGCCCCTTCATCTCCCTCTGCTACTCTCTAAGCTGAGATGTAAAACCCTGCAGAGCATCTTTACATCAATATTATGTATGGTAAGAGGATCAAGGTTGAAAGATTTAGGGTTGTTGCGTCATCAGGAATGCGTAATATTCCTCTATGATTATCAAGTCCTAGTAAACCAGCAGACGTGGGATGGCACATAGGCCTACAGTTGACCTGAATGGATTACCTAGCTAACAACTTTAGTAAGACTTTATTATTCCTATTATACAAAAGGAATAGGGAACAGTTTCTATTCCGCTTGTGTAATAACATAAAGCATTGTTCATAAAATGTTGTTACAATAGTAATTACAATGTTACTACACAGGTATAAAAGCAAATTAACAAGTTGCTTGTGCAGTGTCAACAACAATACATTCCACATCATCACTGAACAGTGCACGACATGTGTCCAACCATGTGGTTAAACACTCTATCCCGCCCCTGTGGCTTAAGTCGTCAGGCAGGAATAGAAGAGAATCGCGACTGCAGTGGTGACTCAGCTCAAACGGTCGGTGGTCTCATAATTACATTTCCCTGCAGTCAGCAGATTAAGACTGCCTGCTACTTGTGGAGGGAGACTGGCTGATGGAGGGAGACTGGCTGATGGAGAAAGACTGGCTGATGGAGTGAGCCTGGCTGATGGAGGGAGGCTGGCTAATGGAGGGAGGCTGGATGATGGAGGAAGACTGGCTGATGGAGGGAGGCTGGCTGATGGAGGGAGGCTGGATGATGGAGGGAGACTGGCTGACGGAAGGAGGCTGAATGATGGAGGGAGACTGGCTGATGGAGGGAGGCTGGATGATGGAGGGAGACTGGCTGATGGAGGGAGGCTGGCTGACGGAAGGAGGCTGAATGATGGAGGGAGGCTGGCTGATGGAGGGAGGCTGGATGATGGAGGGAGGCTGGCTGATGGAGGGAGGCTGGCTGATGGAGGGAGACTGAAGCATTGTATTGTAATAGAAGGTTTTAGGCAGCAGCACTGGGCTGGGCAGCACTGGGCTGTCCTATTCTCGTCTGCATGTTTGACCTGGAAAAGGATGCTTGGTATTAATCCAAATCCAAAATTACAATCCCTTCTCTGAATAAAGGCTAATGAGGGGTTTCACTCTAGTCTATTCTGCCTGTTGGATTTTAGCCAGAAAGGGAGTTGTTGAGTTGACATAATCCTAAAAGCAAACAGATGAAATGGGTTGATAGCTGAAGGGGAATTTGATGGATTATTTATGACCAACTTCAGATACAGTATAAGTAGCCTACTTCACCTGAGATGTGATTTTACAGTAGTTGCCGGCAAGTCAAATTCTGATGCAGTCAAACAAATCCCTGAAAACATCATCTCAAATACAGTCTGCTAGCCTGAAAAGAGCTGTCTGAAGTATAATAGACGTATTCCTGAGGGCAAGCCATTGTTATTTGAACTCACCAGTAATGAACCAAACACAGACAGAAGGGCACAGAGAATGCAGGTCGTTTGTGAGCTGAATACTAAATAGATATACTGATCTTAATTTAAGCCAGTTTCCTACAGCAGGACAGTAATCCTGCAGCAACAGGAAATGTGAATTATTATGTTGATTATAATTAAAGGACATTATTGTAGGGGTTGATATGTTTTTCCTAAGGGAAAAGCAAGTCTGAAATTTCTAAGTGGAAATTACAAACTTCAGAAGCCTTTTTAAACCTCAAATACACCACAAGTTAAACATTTCCTGCAACAGGGTGATCAAATGTAGATCCTACATATGTACTACATGAATCATTGAGATATACTAGCATACAGTGAGGGAAAAAATATTTTGATCCCCTGCTGATTTTGTATGTTTGCCCACTGACAAAGAAATGATCAGTCTATAATTGTAATGGTAAGTTTATTTGAACAGTGAGAGACAGAATAACAACAACAAAATCCAGAAAAACGCATGTCAAAAATGTTATAAATTGATTTGCATTTTAATGAGGGAAATAAGTATTTGACCCCCTCTCAATCAGAAAGATTTCTGGCTCCCAGGTGTCTTTTATACAGGTAACGAGCTGAGATTAGGAGCATACTATTAACCAAGAAAACAATTGGTAACACACTACGCCGTGAAGGACTGAAATCCTGCAGCGCCCGCAAGGTCCCCCTGCTCAAGAAAGCACATATACAGGCCCATCTGAAGTTTGCCAATGAACATCTGAATGATTCAGAGGAGAACTGGGTGAAAGTGTTGTGGTCAGATGAGACCAAAATCGAGCTCTTTGGCATCAACTCAACTCGCCGTGTTTGTAGGAGGAGGAATGCTGCCTATGACCCCAAGAACACCATCGCCACCGTCAAACATGGAGGTGGAAACATTATGCTTTGGGGGTGTTTTTCTGCTATGGGGACAGGACAACTTCACTGCATCAAAGGGATGATGGACGGGGCCATGTACCATCAAATCTTGGGTGAGAACCTCCTTCCCTCAGCCAGGGCATTGAAAATGGGTCGTGGATGGGTATTCCAGCATGACAATGACCCAAAACACACGGCCAAGGCAACAAAGGAGTGGCTCAAGAAGAAGCACATTAAGGTCCTGGAGTGGCCTAGCCAGTCTCCAGACCTTAATCCCATAGAACATCTGTGGAGGGAGCTGAAGGTTCGAGTTGCCAAATGTCAGCCTCGAAACCTTAATGACTTGGAGAAGATCTGCAAAGAGGAGTGGGACAAAATCCCTCCTGAGATGTGTGCAAACCTATTGGCCAACTACAAGAAACGTTTGACCTCTGTGATTGCCAACAAGGGTTTTTCCACCAAGTACTAAATCATGTTTTGCAGAGGGGTCAAATACTTATTTCCCTAATTAAAATGCAAAACAATTTATAACATTTTTGACATGCGTTTTTCTCGATTGTTTTGTTGTTATTCTGTCTCTCACTGTTCAAATAAACCTACCAATAAAATTATAGACTGATCATGGTTTTGTCAGTGGGCAAATGTACAAAATCAGCAGGGGATCAAATACTTGTTTCCCTCACTGTATATACAGCATCTTCTGGGGTTGAGCCAATGGGGTACCCAAGTCGGAAGTTTACATACTCCTTAGCCAAATACATTTAAACTCAGTTTTTCACAATTCCTGACATTTAATCCTAGTAAAAATTCCCTGTCTTAGGTCAGTTAGGATCACCACTTTATTTTAAGAATGTGAAATGTCAGAATAATAGTAGAGAGTGATTTTTTCAGCTTTTACTTCTTTCATCACATTCCCAGTGGGTCAGAAGTTTACATACACTCATTTAGTATTTGGTAGCATTGCCTTTAAATGTTTCGGGTAGCCTTCCACATGCTTCCCACAATAAGTTGGGTGAATTTTTGCCCATTCCTCCTGACAGAGCTGGTGTAACTGAGTCAGGTTTGTAGGCTTCCTTGCGCACACACACTTTTTCAGTTCTGCCCACAAATGTTCTACAGTATTGAGGTCAGGGCTTTGTGATGGCCACTCCAATACCTTGGCCACAACTTTGGAAGTATGCTTGGGGTCATTGTCCATTTGGAAGACCCATTTGCAACCAAGCTTTAACTTCCTGACTGATGTCTTGAGATGTTGCTTTAATATATCCACATAATTTTCCTTCCTCATGATGCCATCTATTTTGTGATGTGCACCAGTCCCACCTGCAGCAAAGCACCCCCACAGCATGATGCTGCCACCCCTGTGCTTCACGGTTGAGATGGTGTTCTTCGGCTTGCAAGAACCCCCTTTTTCCTCCAAACATAACAATGGTCATTATGCCCAAACAGTTCTATTTTTGTTTCATCAGACCAGAGGACATTTCTCCAAAAAGTACGATCTTTGTCCCCATGTGCAATTGCAAACTGTAGTCTGGCTTTTTTATGGCGGTTTTGGAGCAGTGGCTTCTTCCTTGCTGAGCGGCCTTTCAGGTTATGTCGATATAGGACTCGTTTTACTGTGGATATATATACTTTTGTACCTGTTTCCTCCAGCATCTTCACAAGGTCCATTTTTTTTCTGAGGTCTTGGCTGATTTCTTTTGATTTTCCCATGATGTCAAGCAAAGAGGCACTGAGTTTGAAGGTAGGCCTTGAAATACATCCTTGGGTACACCTCCAATTGACTCAATTGATGTCAATTAGCCTATCAGAAGCTTCTAAAGCCATGACATCATTTTCTGGAATTTTCCAAGCTGTTTAAAGGCACAGTCAACTTAGTGTATGTAAACTTCTGACCCACTGGAATTGTGATACAGTGAATTATAAGTGAAATAATCTGTCTGTAAACAATTGTTGGAAAAATTACTTGTGTCATGCACAAAGTAGATGTCCTAACCGACTTGCCAAAACTATAGTTTGTTAACAAGACATTTGTGGAGTGGTTGAAAAACAAGTTTTAATGACTCCAACCTAAGTGTATGTAAACTTTCGACTTCAACTGTAAGATTGGTAACATACAGAGAAACTAGTCATGTTCGTTTCATGACAGCTCTCCAAATCATGTTCTATTGGTTGCACAGGGATATTTCAGATGGTATACAATGGTAAACACAGGTAAAGGCTACAATGACTCACGATGATGTTGATATTATTGGCCTACATTCAACCAGGAGAATATTATCAAGTAGTTTTAGTGGCTGAAATAAATGTTGTTTATGTCCAATTGTTTAACCAATGTTAGCCCATTGTTGTCTTTGGTCACAGCTCCCTTATCTGTGAAACATGTCCTGATGACTCCTGATATCATGTCGTCTATCTGACAGTGCTTAAGAACACACCCTCAACTCTCTGTGCTTCATTAGCAAGCTTCTTATGACACCACACAAACATAACTGCCCTACAATGAAACCAGACTCATTTACGGTAACAAATTGCCCTATATTTCACAGGATAGCTGAGGTTCAAACTGTTGTTGTTGTTGTTCTTCTTTTCTCTACGCCAACGATGCCTTGGGTTTTCAATACTGAAAATGTACATCAGTTCACCCAATCTCAGCAGCCAGGTCACACCAGATTCACTGCAATATTAGAAGTTTGTCCAGGTCCCCAGGACATCAAGAGATGCCTTGTGCCTGCAATTTCAATTGGTCCACTAGGGGCAACGTGAGCACCTATTGCCATCTTGTAGGTTCAATCCCAGTGCTAGGCAATTTTTTTACCTTATCCCAACCCTTAATCCTTACCTTAACCACTCGGAATTAATGCCTAAACTTAACCGTCGAGTTGAGTTTTGAGTTTCACTTCTCGGGAACAGGTGCAGTTACGTCATAACAGGCCTACTTTCAATTCAATTCACCAATTCCCCAATTTGCAATACAGCAGGCCTACTCCCCCCTGGACAAACACGGAAAACTGAAGTGAGACCGTGAGATCTTGTTGAACTCAGACCTGCCTCAGATATCCACGAGGAGATAATGGGATGGGGGAACGAATATCACAGAAGTTCTATTTATACAATTCCATTTAGCAAACCTTCTCAACCATAGCCACAATGATTCCAGGGTGGTAATTCCATTCATATTAGACACTCCAGGTGATCCTGCCTCACCTCTGCTGAATGGCCCCAGTGCTGAGAAACAATCTGCATCCATGTTGGTTTTAAGTGACCCCACACAGGTTTAGTCATTAGCCCTCACTGGAAGTCAGCAACAAGGGGTTAGGGGCTGATTAGCCCCCACTGAATACCAGACTGAAGGAGAGGGATTCCCATTGGAGGAGAATCATGTATCCCAGCAGCCACAGATGGTGGTTCTGACACTACAGCCCTCTCTGTTTCCTGTAGAAATGTCACCCAGCACACTGACATTTAAATACACTGGAATAATATCAACGTTATTATCAAATAAATGGTGCTATTAATATGTGGTGAAATCTAAGCACACTGTAAATCACGTATGTGAAGTATTAAGCTGTGAAGGGCACATGTATCTATAGATGAAACAATACAGTGTCTTTCAAAAGTATTCATCCCCCTTGGCGTTTTTCCTATTTTGTTGCATTTTCAACCTGTAATTTAAATGGATTATTATTTGGATTTCATGTAATGGACATACACAAAATAGTCCAAATTGTGAAGTAAAATGAAAAAAATAACTTGTTTCAAAAAATTATACAAAACAAATAACGGAAAAGTGGTGCATGCATATGCATTCACCCCCTTTGCTATAAAGACCTAAATAAGATCTGGTGCAACCAATTACCTTCAGAAGTCACATAATTAGTTAAATAAAGTCCACCTGTGTGCAATCTAAGTGTCACATGATCTGTCACATGATCTCAGTATATATACATCTGTTCTGAAAGGCCCCAGAGTCTGCAACACCACTAAGCAAGGGGCACCACCAAGCAAACGGCACCATGAAGACCAAGGAGCTCTCCAAACAGGTCAGGGACAAAGTTGTGGAGAAGCATAGATCAGGGTTGGGTTATAAAAAAATATCTGAAACCTTGAACATCCCACGGAGCACCATTAAATCCATTATTAAAAAATGGAATGAATATGGCACCACAACAAACCAGGCAAGAAGGGCATTAATCAGAGAGGCAACAAAGAGACCAAAGATAACCCTGAAGGAGCTGCAAAGCTCCACAGCGGAGATTGGAGTATCAGTCCATATGACCACTTTAAGCCGTACACTCCACAGAGCTGGGCTTTACAGAAGAGTGGCCAGAAGAAAGCCATTGCTTAAAGAAAAAACTAAGCAAACACGTTTGGTGTTCGCCAAAAGGCAAGTGGGAGACTCCCCAAACATATGGAAGAAGGTACTCTGGTCAGATGAGACTAAAATCAAGGAAAATGCTATGTCTGGCGCAAACCCAACACCTCTCATCACCCCGAGAACACCATCCCCACAGTGAAGCATGGGGGTGGCAGCATCATGCTGTTGGGAGGTTTTTCCATCGGCAGGGACTGAGTAGCTGGTCAGAATTGAAGGAATGATGGATGGCGCTAAATACAGGGAAATTCTTGAGGGAAACCTGTTTCAGTCTTCCAGAGATTTGAGACTGGGACGGAGGTTCACCTTCCAGCAGGACAATGACCCTAAGCATACTGCTAAAGCAACACTCGAGTGGTTTAAGAGGAAACATTTAAATGTCTTAGAATGGCCTAGTCAAAGCCCAGACCTCAATCCAATTGAGAATCTGTGGTATGACTTAAAGATTGCTGTACACGCAGAACCCATCCAGAACCCATCCAACTTGAAGGAGCTGGAGCAGTTTTGCCTTGAAGAATGGGAATAAATCCCAGTGGCTAGATGTGCCAAGCTTATAGAGACATACCCCAAGAGACTTGCAGCTGTAATTGCTGCAAAAGGTGGCTCTACTAAGTATTGACTTTGGCGGGTGTGAATAGTTATGCATGCTCAAGTTTTCTGTTTTTTTGTCTTATTTGTTATTTTGCATCTTCAAAGTGGTAGGCATGTTGTGTAAATCAAATGATACAACCCCCCCCCCAAAAAAAAATCAATTTTAATTCCAGGTTGTAAGGCAACAAAATAGGAAAAATGCCAAGGGGGGTGAATACTTTCGCAAGACACTGTATATGCAGGTCCATTTTCGCCACCAATGGCATTGAGGTTAGGGCTGGGCGATATATGCTGAATACCGGTATACTGGTATGGATTCACATACCGATACTGGTATAGGTTTTTACAGTAACGATATTTTGATACAGTGCTGAATTATATTAAAAGTTCTACAAATTGGACTACTTCACTGTCAGTTTTGTCCCAGTTTGGTTGAGTATAAAACCATCAGAATGTAGAAAGCCCATTAAAACCACTTAGATGTCACGCCCTGATAAAGGGGACGCTTATATGTTGAGTCAGGGTGTGTATATTCCTTGTTGTGCTTTTTCTATGTGGGGGATCTAGTATGTATAGTTCTATGTTGGCCGGTGTGGTTCCCAATCAGAGGCAGCTGTAGCTCGTTGTCTCTGATTGGGGACAATACTTAGGCAGCCTATTGGCACTGTCTAGTTGTGGGATCTTGTTCCGTGTAAGGTTTGTTGTGTGTTACCTTAGGACTTCACGTGTTGTTGGTTTATTGTTTTGTCGTGTGTTTATTTAGTTTAATAAACGTGTACGCATTTCACGCTGCGCCTTGGTCTGACCCGTCCTTCAACGAACGTGACATTAGAATTCATTTACTGGATCGAATAGAAACTCATACAATTTTTTTGGCTTTACCAAAGTCTTTAATTCTGCTTAGATCTTTTAAAACAACAGATTTGTGGGAATTGTAACTCTGTAGCTAGTTATACCATTAATTCATTAGATTTTAAAGCAAATGGATCCACTACTATTTATTGTACATGTGTAGGATTCAATACATGGAGAATGGTGTCCATCCGTTTAGGAGTGATTAGCCCGTAAGACCCCCAAAGACGACCTCTGGCATCACATTTGTCAAATAGATTTTACTTACTGGCCTACTGAATGGCTTCGGATCATGTTTCTAAAGCTTTGTTCGTTTGTGTGTGTGTGTGTGTGTGAGCACAATCGGAAGTGGTATTAATGAGATACTATTGTAGCTACATTGAACTGTGATTCTGTTATGTTTTTCTTCCAGAAATGTATCTTATGTGTGGTGATTACTGTCAACTAGGGCTGTCCCCGACTAAAATAAATAAATTGATTGGTTGAAATTTTAAAATGTGTATTTTTCCATATATAGACACACCCTGTGTTTGAATAAAATCAACTATATGTAGGCTACTGAGCTTATCTGATGCTTTAAGCACTGCGATTAAAAATGATGACACACAAATTACTAAAGAGGGAGCCAGAGATCAATATAGCCTAGCCAGAAGAGCAAAACCTGTTCCCGACCCGACCTTCCTCCTCTTCACAGATTCTGCCGTTACGCTCCCGACCTTCCTCCTCTTCACAGATTCTGCCGTTACGCTCCCGACCTTCCTCCCTTTCACAGATTCTGCCGTTACGCTCCCGACCTTCCTCCTCTTCACAGATTCTGCCGTTACGCTCCCGACCTTCCTCCTCTTCACAGATTCTGCCGTTACGCTCTCGACCTTCCTCCTCTTCACAGATTCTGCCGTTACGCTCCCGACCTTCCTCCTCTTCACAGATTCTGCCGTTACGCTCCTGAACTTGCCTGTAATAGGCTACTCCAGCGGTCGGCAACCTTTTCCATTTGGAGTGCCAAGTTATCCTACCATTTCTACTGATCTGCGTGCCAGTTATGATTTTCATATGCACATTTTCGTGGAACAGTTTCATTTAATTTATAATAAAGTCTTCATATCTCAAAATGAATGTAATGTGGTTAATCAAAACTCTATCTAAATGAAAATGATACAAATCTAAAAGTAACTTCTATTGCCATTGCCAATAAGTAAAAATAGCCTGCATAAAGCCAACAAATAAAGACATTGCAGCCTGCAGGTAGAAAATATCCTGATAAAAATTAATATATGAATCACATTGGCTACGCATGGCCTGTCTGCAAGGAACTTGAAACATTTGATCAACTATTAACTTGGTCCGGCCCGAAAGCTTGTGCTAGCAAATATGCAACTTTGTATAAACTTTTCTGGACCCTATTCTGGAACCTAAAGAGTGAGCTCTGGACATACTGACACAGCTGTAGGCTATTTACGTAAGGGATAAGAAGTAATCAGGTAGGCCTTTTTTATGACTTTTCACCGGATCAGAGCATTACTTTTTTTCCCCCTTTCATGCTGAGTGGTTATCGAAAGGGAGCTAGAAAGATTGTTTAAATAGGCTATGTTGAGAAACTATTGTCTTTCTCAATGGATGTAAAAACAGACTTCGCTTAATTGCTGTTTGAGGAGAATAAATAATTACTTTGAGAAGCTCCACAGTGATGGTGACAATTAGATCAATCAATCAATCAAATGTATTTATAATGCCCTTTTTACAGATGTCACAAAGTGCTATACAGAAACCCAGCCTAAAACCTCAAACAGCAAGCAATGCAGACGTAGAAGCACGGAGAGAGCTAGATCCCCAAATGGGCACGTTTATAGGCCTACATTTGTGTGCAGGCCAGGTAGCCTAGGCCTACATCTATGCGTAATCAGGTGCGTGTCCTTACTCAAGATTGACAGGAGCGCTACAAACAAAAGACAATGAATAAATTGACAACTCGTAAATGGAATGAAATAAACCAAAACTTTTTTCTCACAAGTGTAGCCTAGGTTGTGCCCTTGCAAACAACGTGTCCACTCCTACAAACAAACATTGTAGATTAGAAATGATGGGAATTAATGGTAAATGTACTACTACTGGGGATACTGGTGAGCCTCCACAATGGATTAGTCCACTCAGACAAGCGTGAATCAGATAGGTGTCTCATGTGCCATCATTTTATTTTATATATTTGCCACTGCTCTACAAAAAAAGATTGTTTTGACCGACAGCCTATCGACCAAACAATCGATCAGTTGGGGTCAGCCCGACTGTCAACACATGCAAATTGCACAAGTTGATGCAAGTGGATAATTTATTTTCAGGTCACTATAATTTGTAGCGATTCATCATCAGACGTTATTAGATGAGAAACACCAGCTTAATGAGAAAACACAACAGTGGGTGAGATGACCTCAGCTGATCTGAGCTGACCTGAGCTGACCTTAGATGACCTAAAATGACCTGAGATGACCTGAGCTGACCTAAAGCGTCATCTTCCACAAATTGGAAGATGAAAAAAGCTCGTCATATATGTACTAATTTAACTGGGAACAGCTCATCTCCCCACTACCACTCTGTACATTACTCAGACTGTGGCAACTTGAAGACACAGCCATTTAATAAAACGGAGCGGCTGCGGATCCGACTTTTCCTGAAGCCTTTGCACATGTGCAGGACCCTCCACTCCACGCACACGTCTCCGATCCACTCGTAGAGAACAGGCTACTCTGGCGAATGGTACTGATTTAATAAAGTTAGATCAAAGCTGAATCAATGTCTGCAAGTTTACATAATGATAGCATTGTACATAACACAACCGAATATATAAAAGCATAGTATAACGTTACCGTAAGACAAAAAACACCACCTCATTTCTTATGAGATTTTAGGATGATTGCGCGAACGGTCACATTTTTCCGTCATGTGGCCACAACTCTAGGCGGAATATGTGCTTTGATTGAAACCAAACACAGGTTTGTTAACACCATCTGCTCTAAAACACACTCACTTGTACATAATTCAAAACAACACTGTAGGCTACTATGAAACTGTAGCCTACAACTCAAGAAGATCTAAATCCATATCCCCATGAAACTGATTGAGATCAAATGGTTGGGATGCTGATGCTGCATGGACGTTTTCATAGGTAGGATTTGCAAGAAATTAGAAGTGATGGGGCTTTTTAGAGGGTAATTCAGCCCATGGCTATCTCTCAAAGTTGCTTTGAGATATAGCCAGACAACCTGGGACCCCCAGCCTCGGATATAAAAGGAAACTAGTTTTAACAAAAAGACACCACACTTATTATAAAATAGCTCACAGCAATGAACAATGTGATTTTGTGTGTGCGGGTCACTGCATTACACAGACAAATTACATTTAGTCTTGACACTTCAAAACCATTAGTCAGACCCTTACCATCCAGTATGATAAAACAGAAGAACAGAACAGCAATAAAACTTTGCCCTGCAGACCTATTGTAAAGAATGAACAAATTACTTGAGTTGTGAGTCATCTGACATAATGTATCAAACCACAATCCAAAAGCCTAGGGTAATACAAAGTGGACCAGGCACTAGCAAAAACATAACACTAACTTGATCAAGAGCTCATGGAGAGGAAGAACAAGCTTTTCCCTCTACCTCTCTTTACCTTAGTACTCAATGCAGCCAGAACAGCTGCAGTCAAACTTAAGAAGTGCAAAATAGCCACGTTGTCATTAGTACAAAAAGCTATGGTTTTAAACAGTGGGCGCTGAACCTTTGAAACTGAATAAGTCTGGTAGAGGAAGACATTCACACATTACGGCTGTGTGTTTATTCAAAACAGTTGTGTTTGTAATGAATTCATATAGAAACCCCTTCAGGATAAAGCCAGCTCTATTTTCCCTGTGCCAACTGTATCATTGCCCTATCCTCAGTGTCTTGCCAACGCAAACATTTTAATGCCCCCTAGTCTCACCAGGAAATATCATAATCTGCATTATCTGTGATCCTGGCAGAGGGCTGAGTATGGTGAGGCAGACTATCATGATCCTGATGATGATACCGGTTTATCACAATGTCCTCTTCAGCATCAGGTCAACAGCTGATTATCATTTTGGAAATATAGCATATCAGCTGATAAGAATGCCCCATCGTAATTAAACAACACCACAACAACATCCCTCTCATAAATCCCAGTGACATTTTGTCCTCTTCCTAACTCCCTGATCTCTGAATGGATCTCATCTGTCTTGGAGATCTGGAGAGGGGGACAGGGGGCGAGTGATGGTGCTTTTTAGAGGGCAATTCAGACCATGTCTATCTCTCAAGGTTGCTTCATTCTTACTCTAGATTCACCAATCACTCCCGGGCGGCAGGTAGCTTGGTGGTTAAGAGTGTTGTGCCAGTAACCGAAAGATCGCTGGTTCTAATCCACGAGACGACTAGGTGAAAAATCTGTCGATGTGCCCTTGGGCAAAACACTTAACCCTAATTGCTCCTGTAAGTCGCTCTGGATAAGAGCGTCTGCTAAATGTCTAGAATGATCCCTATAGAAACACCTGGAATAATTTAGCATAGGGTAAAGAGAGAATTATGGTCACATACTATTGTCTTTATCTTCCTCCCAAGGTCATTCATACTGTAATACCCTCATTGTGTGGTCTATCTACAATGAGAGCTATCATTTACATTTTCTAGGGTTTCAACGGTTGGCTGGCTTGTTATGTCTGACAGCCTTGTGTGTGTCCCCATGAACACGCTTTTGTGTGTGTGTGTATGTGTGTGTCTGTAGGAGTGTAGGTGTGTGTGTGTGTGTAGGAGTGTAGGTGTGTGTGTGTGTGTAGGAGTGTAGGTGTGTGTGTGTGTAGGTGTGTGTGTAGGTGTGTAGGAGTGTGTAGGTGTGTGTATGTGTCGGAGTGTAGGTGTGTATGTGTAGGTGTGTGTGTGTAGGACTGTAGGTGTGTATGTGTAGGTGTGTGTGTGTGTATAGGTGTATGTAGGAGTGTAGGTGTGTATGTGTAGGTGTGTGTGTGTGTGTGTGTAGGAGTGTAGGTGTGTATGTGTAGGTGTGTGTGTGTGTGTAGGAGTGTAGGTGTGTGTATGTGTCGGAGTGTAGGAGTGTGTAGGTGTGTGTAGGAGTGTGTCTGTAGGAGTGTAGGTGTGTGTGTGTAGGAGTGTAGGTGTGTAGGTGTGTAGGTGTGTGTAGGAGTTTGTAGGTGTGTGTGTGTGTAGGTGTGTGTAGGAGTGTATAGGTGTGTGTATGTGTGTGTCTGTAGGAGTGTAGGTGTGTATGTGTAGGTGTGTGTGTGTGTGTAGGAGTGTAGGTGTGTGTATGTGTCGGAGTGTAGGTGTGTGTAGGTGTGTGTAGGAGTGTGTAGGTGTGTGTATGTGTCGGAGTGTAGGTGTGTATGTGTAGGTGTGTGTGTGTGTGTAGGTGTGTGTAGGAGTGTGTAGGTGTGTGTATGTGTCGGAATGTAGGTGTGCGTGTGTATAGGGCTGTGGCGGTCATTACATTTTGTCAGCCGGTCTCACGGTAATTGACCGTTAATTAACATACACACATTTAGCATCTCCTGGCTTCCACGCATAGCCTACAAGACACTGATGCAGACCTTTGGAACATCTACAAGTCTAATAAATCCATGTAATATAGCCTACACCATCACAATAAACCCATTATTTATTTTAGACTGGTCTAAAGAAACATGATATGAAGAAAATTTAGTCTATTTCAGAAGAACAGAATAGCATACTCTGAGTTGTCCTTATGTTAGGCCCTGATCTGCCTATGCCTTATGGCTGTGGGCTACACTACTTCATTTAGCAGACAATATTTGTTTAGAATTCCGTGGCATTATTTTATATTATTTTCTAGAATGAAGAATCCAATTGAACATAGCTGAATAAAATAGAAAGGATATTTTCTCCAAACGATTTGAGGGAGTGCACACATGCAGCTATTCTGTGTTGAGCGGTTAACAAAGAAACAGGTACTCCTATATGCTTAATTTAGAGTTATTTATGTAACTTTAGTTGTGATACAAATGTTGGGCTATATGTTTAGATTTTTAATACATTCTAAGGCTGCATGATGTGACTCTAATGATGATTTGAAAAAAGTCGCATGAAAGGCATGAGCTCTGCTTTGTTTTTTGCCCAGGCTGTACACACTTCATCAGTCTCTCATTCACAATTTGACAAGCACTTGATAATGCCTCGAACTTCCTGCATCCCCCTTTGTGTGGCCATAATCCCCCTAAAAACATCCATGCCTTTTGCGGCCAGTGGCTGTTGTGACCTTGGGCTGAATATAATAATTATAATCATATTTTCCCCATGGTATTGACAGGATCATTTCCCCATGGTATTGACAGGATCATTCCCCCAACGGTATTGACAGGATAATTTCCCCAATGGTATTGACAGGATCATTTCCCCAATGGCATTGACAGGATCATTTCCCAATGGTATTGGCAAGATCATTTCCCCAATGGTATTGGCAGGATCATTTCCCCAATGGCATTGACAGGATCATTTCCCCATGGTCTTGACAGGATCATTTCCCCAATGGTATTGACAAGATCATTTCCCCAATGGAATTGACAGGATCATTTCCACATGGTACTGACAGGGTCTGGAGCAGTATGCTGGAGCCAGACCTTACGGAAGTATGTCATTCTATAGGTATGAGCTTTTGTAATGGGAACCCTCCTGCTGTTCCTTGCCCAAGGCAACCTTCACGACCGTACTCTCCCTCCTAGCAGGGTGACTTCATTAAAAACTCCTCACATGATTGACCTCATAAAACACTTGAGGTAAAATACTATATCACACTAATGCTCTGGTCAGAAGTCCACAATCCCCCACAGAGAGTGGGGATGTCTTAGGAATGTGAAATTAGGAGGCCCTTACTGGCCCGGCTGTAAAATATGCCACCAAGAGGGCAATGAATTATGGATGCAAATGTATGTCTTTGATTTATGTAGATCCTCTTGTCATAAGCCCTAATACATGATCTGCCACAGCTCTTGACGGCTGCTTTCATAAATACAGTATATCCCTTTACATATAATGTTTTAACCTTTTGAGTGCTTACTTCTGTCAGAATAAAATCCTCAGTTTTAACTCTTTAGCTAAACAACTATCATACTACTTTGTAATATTCTAGGCCATTTGCAGTGCAATCAATCAGTACCAGTTCTAGTAGAAATAAGTTAATATGACACGGTTGTTTACTCTCTTGCTAGTGTGGCAGCCCTAAACAAGATAATGTTGGCCTACTCAACCAACACAGTTCATGTTGAGTCTGCATTAATCCCATTACACACAACGATAAACTTGCTTCTATCAAAGCCACAGTAAGAGAGACACTTTTAACTCTCACTCTCCCCCTCCCACTCCCTCACCCTCTCTCTCCCTCACCCTCTCTCTCTCCCTCTCCCTCTCTCCCTCTCTCTCCCTCACCCTCTCTCTCTCTCCCTCTCCCTCTCTCCCTCTCTCTCCCTCACCCTCTCCCTCCCTCCCTCCCTCCCTCCCACTCCCCCTTCTCTCTCTCTCTCGCTCTCCTCTTTCTCTCTCCCTCTTTGTAAATAGCTTGGAATTATTGTTTCTCAAAGGTACAGTTGAAGTCAGAAGTTTACATACACCTTAGCCAAATACATTTCAACTCAGTTTTTCACAATTCCTGACATTTAATCCTAGTAAAAATGCCCTGTTTTAGGTCAGTTAGGATCACCACTTTATTTTAAGAATGTGAAATGTCAGAATAATAGTAGAGAGAATGATTTATTTCAGCTTTTATTTATTTCATCACATTCCCAATGGGTCAGAAGTTTACATACACTCAATTAGTATTTGGTAGCATTGCCTTTAAATTGTTTAACTTGGGTCAAACGTTTTGGGTAGCCTTCCACAAGCTTCCCACAATAAGTTGGGTGAATTTTGGCCCATTCCTCCTGACAGAGCTGGTGTAACTGAGTCAGGTTTGTAGGCCTCCTTGCTCGCACACGCCTTTTCAGTTCTGCCCACACATTTTCTATAGGATTGAGGTCAGGGCTTTGTGATGGCCACTCCAATACCTTGACTTTGTTGTCCTTAAGGCATTTTGACACAACTTTGGAAGTATGCTTGGGGTCATTGTCCATTTGGAAGACCCATTTGCGACCAAGCTTTAACTTCCTGACTGATGTCTTGAGATGTTACTTCAATATATCCACATAATTTTCCTTCCTCATGATGCCATATATTCTGTGAAGTGCACCAGTCCCTCCTGCAGCAAAGCACCACCACAGCATGATGCTGCCACCCCCGTGCTTCACGGTTGGGATGGTGTTCTTCGGCTTGCAAGCTCCCAATTTTTCCTCCAAACATAACAATGGCCATTATGGCCAAACAGTTCTATTTTTGTTTCATCAGACCAGAGGACATTTCTCCAAAAAGTACGATCTTTGTCCCCATGTGCAGTTACAAACCGTAGTCTGGCTTTTTATGGTGGTTTTGGAGCAGTGGCTTCTTCCTTGCTGAGCGGCCTTTCAGGTTATGTCGATATAGGACTCGTTTTACTGTGGATATAGATACTTTTGTACCTGTTTCCTCCAGCATCTTCACAAGGTCCTTTGCTGTTGTTCTTGGATTGATTTGCACTTTTCGCACCAAAGTATGTTCATCTCTAGGAGACAGAACGTGTATCCTTCCTGAGCGGTATGACAGCTGCGTGGTCCCATGGTGTTTATACTTGCATACTGTTGTTTGTACAGATAAACGTGTACCAGGCATTTGGAAATTGCTCCCAAGGATAAACCAGACTTGTGGAGGTCTACAATTTTTTTTTCCTGAGGTCTAGGCTGATTTCTTTTGATTTTCCCATGATATCAAGCAAAGAGGCATTGAGTTTGAAGGTAGGCCTTGAAATACATCCACAGGTACACCTCCAATTGACTCAAATGATGTCAATTAGCCTATCAGAAGCTTCTAAAGCCATGAAATCATTTTCTGGAACTTTCCAAGCTGTTTAAAGGCACAGTCAACTTAGTGTATGTAAACTTCTGACCCACTGGAATTGTGATACAGTGAATTATAAGTGAAATAATCTGTCTGTAAACAATTGTTGGAAAAATTACTTGTGTCATGCACAAAGTAGATGTCCTAACTGACTTGCCAAAACTAAAGTTTGTTAACAAGAAATGTGTGGAGTGGTTGAAAAAACGAGTTTTAATGACTCCAACCTACAGTGGGGAAAAAAAGTATTTAGTCAGCCACCAATTGTGCAAGTTCTCCCACTTAAAAAAGATGAGAGAGGCCTGTAATTTTCATCATAGGTACACGTCAACTATGACAGAAAAATTGAGAAAAAAAATCCAGAAAATCCCATTGTAGGATTTTTATGAATTTATTTGCAAATTATGGTGGAAAATAAGTATTTGGTCACCTACAAACAAGCAAGATTTCTGGCTCTCCACAGACCTGTAACTTCTTCTTTAAGAGGCTCCTCTGTCCTCCACTCGTTACCTGTATTAATGGCATCCTGTTTGAACTTGTTATCAGTATAAAGACACCTGTCCACAACCTCAAACAGTCACACTCCAAACTCCACTATGGCCAAGACCAAAGAGCTGTCAAAGGACACCAAAAACAAAATTGTAGACCTGCACCAGGCTGGGAAGACTGAATCTGCAATAGGTAAGCAGCTTGGTTTGAAGAAATCAACTGTGGGAGCAATTATTAGGGAAATGGAAGACATACAAGACCACTGATAATCTCCCTCGATCTGGGGCTCCACGCAAGATCTCACCCCGTGGGGTCAAAATGATCACAAGAACGGTGAGCAAAAATCCCAGAACCACACGGGGGACCTAGTGAATGACCTGCAGAGAGCTGGGACCAAAGTAACAAAGCCTACCATCAGTAACACCTACGCCGCCAGGGACTCAAATCCTGCAGTGCGAGACGTGTCCCCCTGCTTAAGCCAGTACATGTCCAGGCCCGTCTGAAGTGCATTTGGATGATCCAGAAGAGGATTGGGAGAATGTCATATGGTCAGATGAAACCAAAATATAACTTTTTGGTAAAAACTCAACTCGTCATGTTTGGAGGACAAAGAATGCTGAGTTGCATCCAAAGAACACCATACCTACTGTGAAGCATGGGGTTGGAAACATCATGCTTTGGGGCTGTTTTTCTGCAAAGGGACCAGGACGACTGATCCGTGTAAAGGAAAGAATGAATGGGGCCATGTATCGTGAGATTTTGGTGAAACCCTCCTTCCATCAGCAAGGGCATTGAAGATGAAAGCGTCGCTGGGTCTTTCAGCATGACAATGATCCCAAACACACCGCCCGGGCAACAAAGGAGTGGCTTCGTAGAAGCATTTCAAGGTCCTGGGATGGCCTACCCAGTCTCCAGATCTCAACCCCATAGAAAATCTTTGGAGGGAGTTGAAAGTCTGTGTTGCCCTAGCGACAGCCCCAAAACATCACTGCTCTAGAGGAGATCTGCATGGAGGAATGGGCCAAAATACCAGCAACAGTGTGTGAAAACCTTTTGAAGACTTACAGAAAACGTTTGACCTGTGTCATTGCCAACAAAGGGTATATAACAAAGTATTGAGAAACTTTTGTTATTGACCAAATACTTATTTTCCACCATCATATGCCAATAAATTCATTAAAAAATCCTACAATGTGATTTTCTGGATTTTTTTTTCTCATTTTGTCTGTCATAGTTGACGTGTACCTATGATGAAAATTACAGGCCTCTCTCATCTTTTTAGTGGGAGAACTTGCACAATTGGTGGCTGACTAAATACTTTTTTCTCCCACTGTAAGTGTATGTAAACTTCCGCCTTCAACTGTAAATATGAGAACAGTCATTTGCTTGTTCCTCTAGGACAGTGATTCCCAAAATCTTTCACTCGGGCGGACACGCCACGTCTATTTCTATGCTCACAAGCACTGTTCATGACACAAACTGTTCACACCCCTCTTATTGGTGGAGAGAATTTTGCAGGTTTAAAGATTATTTCCTGCAATTCTACACATTTTGTCATGGGGGGGGTGCAGAGAAAATGTTGTATTCTTGCTATCCCTGCTGATAATAGGCAAAACACCTTAAGTCTGGATAGTGGTTACGTTTCGCGCGTTTATGATTATGAACATTTCAATCCCACCTGTGCTAAAGTGTCAATCAGTATCAACACAAACTTTTGACTAGGTTAGCCAAAATGTGTGCTACAAAAGTAAGAAGAAAAGTCAGACTTTACCTGTGAAGGAAACTTGATTAGTTCATGGATATTGGGTGGAATCGCTTTCCTGCAACGGATTACAACCGCCACTGAATCTTTTGGTTCCACTGATGTACAGCAATCTTTAAATCATACCACAGATTCTCAATTGGATTGAGGTCTGGGCTTTGACTAGGCCATTCCAAGACATTTCCCCTTAAACTACTTGAGTGTTGCTTTAGCAGTATGCTTAGGGTCATTGTCCTGCTGGAAGGTGAACCTCCGTCCCAGTCTCAAATCTCTGGAAGACTGAAACAGGTTTCCCTCAAGACTTTCCCTGTATTTAGCGCCATCCATCATTCCTTCAATTCTGACCAGTTTCCCAGTCCCTGCCCTGATATGTACTTATCCACAACTTTGTCCCTGACCTGTTTGGAGAGCTCCTTGGTCTTCATGGTGCCACTTGCTTGGTGGTGCCCCTTGCTTAGTGGAGTTGCAGACTCTGGAGCCTTTTAGAACAGGTGTATAAACACTGAGATCAAGTGACAGATCATGTGACTCTTAGATTGCAAACAGATGGACTTTATTTAACTAATTATGTGACTTCTGAAGGTAATTGTTGCACCAGATCTTATTTAGGGGCTTCATAGCAAAGGGGGCGTACATATGTACCCACCACTTTTCCGTTATTAATTTTTTAGAATTTTTTGAAACAAGTTATTTTTTAAATTTCACTTCAACAATTTGGACTATTTTGTGTATGTCCATTACATGAAATCCAAATAAAAATCAATTTAAATTACAGGTTGTAATGCAACAAAATAGGAAAAACACCAAGGAGGATGAATACTTTTGCAAGGCACTGTACTGTAAGTATAAGACCCTGTAGTATAACACCCTGTAAGTATAATACCCTGTAAGTAGAACACCCTGTAAGTATAACACCCTGTAACTATAACACACTGTAATTATAACCCCCTGTAAGTATAACACCCTGTAAGTATAACACGCTGTCAGTATAACATAATGTAATTATAACACCCTGTAAGTATAACACCCTGTAATAAAACATACTGTAAGTATAACACCCTGTGAGTATAACACCCTGTAATATAACACCTTTTAAGTATAACACCCTGTAAGTATAACACCCTGTAACTATAACACCCTGTAAGTATAACACCCTGTAAGTATAACATAAAATAAGTATAACACCCTGTAACTATAACATCCTGTAATATAACATACTGTAAGTATAACACCCTTTAAGTATAACACCCTGTAATTATAACATCCTGTAAGTATAACACCCTGTAAGTATAACACCCTGTAAGTATAACATTATGAAGTATAACACCCTGTAATATAACACACTGTAAGTATAACACCCTGTAAGTATTGCATCCTGTAACTCTAACACCCTGTAAGTATAGCACCCTGTAAGTATAACACTGTAAGTATAACACCCTGTAAGTATAACACCCTGTAAGTATAATATAACATATGTATAACACCCTGTAAGTATAACACCCTGTAAGTATAACATACCGTAAGTATAACACCCTGTAAGTATAACACCCTGTAAGTATAACACCCTGTAAGTATAACACCCTGTAAGTATAACATACTGTAAGTATAACACCCTGAAAATATAACACCCTGTAATATAACATCCTGTAAGTATAACACCCTGTAATATAACACCTTTTAATTATAACACACTGTAAGTACAACACCCTGTAAGTATAGCACCCTGTAAGTATAACATAATGTAAGTATAACACCCTGTAAGTATAACACCTTGTAAGTATAACATACTGTAAGTATAACACTATGTAAGTATAGCACCCTGTAAGTATGGCACCCTGCAAGTATAACACACTGCAAGTATAACACCCTGCAAGTATAGCACCCTGTAAGTATAACATAATGTAAGTATAACACCCTGTAAGTATAACACACTGCAAGTATAACACCCTGCAAGTATAGCACCCTGTAAGTATAACCTAATGTAAGTATAACACCCTGTAAGTATAACACCCTGTAAGTATAGCACCCAGTAAGTATAACATACTGTAAGTATAACATACTGTAAGTATAACACTATGTAAGTATAGCACCATGTAAGTATAGCACCCTGTAATTATGGCACCCTGCAAGTATAACACACTGCAAGTATAACTCCCTGCAAGTATAACACCCTGTAAGTATAACATACTGTAAGAAGCATTGACCAAGACACTGACATTTTGATATCAGATCCACCAGTCTTTTAAGCAATCTGTGCTGACTTGAGTTAATTCCTTTCCTTGAGTTTAATGCTTCAAAATGGGGGTGAATGATGGTTAGAATGAACCATAATGATCAGAGCACTGCCTGGGAGGAGGACCGTTGAACAGAAGCTTCACTTGATAAGACTGACCCTAACAGAGGAGAGCAGCAGGCTGGTCAAACTGAGGCACTAACACTGTCGTCTCTCTCTCTGTCTAGCTCTCTCTTTCTCGCTCTCTCTCTCTTCCCTCCCACCAGGCTGCCTTCCAGCACCACGGAGAGCAACAGCAACACAATTACTGTCTGACGGGAGACATTCAACTGCTGATGATGAGCCCTTCAATCCCAGCTAGCAAGTTTATGCTGGCTAGCTGGCAACAACAGCAGCATGGCGCTAGTTAAAACTTGACATGCTAATTAGCTAACGTAACGACAAGCCAGTGCAAAATAAACGTGAATGACCAATACAACGGTGTTATATCGAGGTGGTTGCCGACATGAGTTGCTTCCCACCAGGCAGCTCTAGGCTGTCACATGTCACCGCCGGTAGCTAACGTGGCCAATTTGTTCCATCCCACTTTATTATATTTTGAGTAGGATAGCAGCCTACACGAGAAAAAACTTGTAATATTGGTATTCATCAGGATGTCACCATGATACAGTCGACTGCTTAATGGGGAGAGTTTGTGCCGCAAGTCAGCTACACAACAACACGGGGCTGTGATGCTCCCGCTTGCCGAAGTAAGGAGAGGGAAGTAGCTGGATCGTGTAGTCAATATCAGGCCAGTAAGGGATGGGAAGTAGCTGGATAGTGTAGTCAATATCAGGCCAGTAAGGGAGAGGGAAGTAGCTAGATAGTGTAGTCAATATCAGGCCAGTAAGGAGAGGGGAGTAGCTAGATAGTGTAGTCAATATCAGGCCAGTAAGGGAGGGGAAGTAGCTGGATAGTGTAGTCAATATCAGGCCAGTAAGGGAGGGGAAGTAGCTGGATAGTGTAGCCAATATCAGGCCAGTAAGGGGGGGGAAGTAGCTGGATAGTGTAGTCAATATCAGACCAGTAAGGGAGGGGAAAAAGCTGGATAGTGTAGTCAATATCAGGCCAGTAAGGATAGGGGAGTAGCTGGATAGTGTAGCCAATATCAGGCCAGTAAGGGAGGGGAAGTAGCTGGATAGTGTAGCCAATATCAGGCCAGTAAGGATAGGGGAGTAGCTGGATAGTGTAGCCAATATCAGGCCAGTAAGGGAGGGGAAGTAGCTGGATAGTGTAGCCAATATCAGGCCAGTAAGGGAGGGGAAAAAGCTGGATAGTGTAGTCAAAATCAGGCCAGTAAGGATAGGGGAGTAGCTGGATAGTGTAGCCAATATCAGGCCAGTAAGGGAGGGGAAGTAGCTAGATAGTGTAGCCAATACGGACAAAGGAATCGGCAACAAAGGAGTTTGCTTATACTACAGCCTTCGCTGTACATATATAACGCATTGTGACGGTGCTTCGACTGCCGCTTACCACATTACTGTAGGGGGAGAAAGGAGGAAGGGTACCACGTCACACAGACTAAACAGGTGCCAGGCGCTAACATTAGCAGCAAAGCCCAATACACAGCAGCATTCAATAATGCCATTTTGACAACAACTCCCTGTTTGAAACAAGGTTTCAAAGAATTGCACAGAAACAGTAAAGGGATTTAAAACTCCAGTGCTACCAAATCAATATCAATTGCTAATTGAATAGTGTTTATTACGTTTGAAATAAGCTATGAATTATGAATTGATATTATTTATACTGAATAATGAACCTTTTATGTTGACAACTCATTGGTGACGTCTGGCCATCACCTTCATACAGCAGTATTTTCCAACTCCAGTCCTCAAGTACACCCAACGGTACACATTTTTGTTATAGCCCTGGACAAAAACACCTGATTCAACTAATCAAGGGTTTGATGATGAAGTGGAATCAGGTGTGCTTGTCCGGGGCCACAACAAAAATATGTACTGTTGGGGATACTCGAGGACTGGAGTTGGAAAGTACTGCTGTACACTATAATGTTTAGATGAGGCTCTGGTATACTGTACACTATACTGTTTAGATGAGGGACCATGTCATCTTTTTCTTAGCTCTGAGAACATACAGTAGTGTTCAGAACTATCTCATTCCACTTCAAAATGATCAATTCTATCCTCTGTTCAAAGCTAATTCTGACCTCTAGTGACAGTGCAGACATGCTAACACCGATTGTAGCCTACATACAGTATTTGCGCTTGAAAATACACTTGCCATTCGTGGCAAGTGTGATGAGCATGGTATGCTGCAAGTGCTTCTCTAGCAGCATAGGCGTCCAGTCGAATTAGGTACACACCACAGGTAGTAGGTATAGTGCACATGTATTGTGATCTAGTGTGGTCCCTAAAATAACACTTAGCCTATAACAAAAAACTAAAATTGCCTATGTAAACCGATACAGTGCTGCATTTTCGTAAGGGATTCACAAATCCCGAGGTAGAAAAGTGCTGTTGAAAACTTAAATTCGGATGTGGGCCTACAGCTCCGTTAATACAGAACAATGTGTTTTAACAATGTGAGAAAGATGGATCTATGCGACACATGTCAGTCCATTCGAAATGGCATGTTGCACAACATGTCTCCCAAGAACATGAAGGGTAGGATATTAATTGATCTGAACAATCGATAAGTCGTCCACGAATGCACAAATAATCAGTTTAAATACACTGCAATTGTAGAGACAGACACGTTATGCAAAACCGCTCTGTAGCTTGTGTGACTGAGTAGTCATACAGTATTTTGTGGATGGAGGAGGTGGCATGTTTGAAATTCTACGCTCCAATTTCTGCTGATTTAGGATAGCGAGAAAAAAACGACCATACAAACTTAGAAAATAGAACCAACTCTTTTATGTTGTAGTTTTGTCAAGTTACTTACAGTGACTGGCCGCCAGCGCAGCACCGAGGACGTCGAGCACCGTGAGAATGAAGGCGATGGCCAGAGATGACATGTCCACCTTGTTCGCCACAGATATCCAGGCTTCTGTATATCCTCAGTCTTTGAGTGAAAATAACTCCGATGGTGCCTCCGTGCAGTATGGTATATTTCCAGCTGCTTCGACTTTACCTCTTCACTAGAACCATCAAGAGACAGGTCTGCCAGCGCGCGCACAACATCCTTTCCTAGTGCGCTTATACTCTGCTGCTTCCAAAGCCCAGTCACATCCGTGCGTCTCTCTCTCTCTCTCTCTCTCTCTCTCTCTCTCTCTCTCTCTCTCTCTCTCTCTTTCCCTCTCTCTCGCTCGCTCTCTAGCTCTCTCTCTTAAAAGCCTTTAATCAATTCGAGTTTATTTTTGCGCATTCTGCACGATTTAGCAATGGTATAGCAAGATTAACATATTTTGCATTAGTTATGACCGTTTTTGAAGGTTTCAAAATATTTCAGAGGGACTGGGGAGAGAGGGACTGGGGAGAGAGAGGGACTGGGGAGAGAGAGGGACTGGGGAGAGGGACTGGGAAGTGGAGAGGGGACAGGGAGTGGGGAGGAGAGAGGGACTGGGGAGTGGAGAGGGACTGGGGAGTGGAGAGGGGACAGGGCATTGGGAGGGGAGAGGAGACAGGGAGTTGGGAGGGGAGGGGGACTGGAGAGGGGACAGGGAGTTGGGAGGGTAGAGGGACTGGGGAGGGGAGAGGGACTGGGGAGGGGAGAGGGGACAGGGAGTTGGGAGGGGAGAGGGACTGGGGAGGGGAGAGGGACTGTGGAGGGAGAGGGGACAGGGAGTTGGGAGGGGGAGAGGGACTGGGGAGGGGAGAGGGGACAGGGAGTTGGGAGGGGAGAGGGACTGGGGAGTGGAGAGGGACTGGGGAGTGGAGAGGGGACAGGGGAGGGGAGAGGGACTTGGGAGGGAGAGGGACTGGGGAGGGAGAGGGACTTGGGAGGGGAGAGGGACTGGGGAGGGGAGAGGGGACAGGGAGTTGGGAGGGGAGAGGGACTGGGGAGGGGAGAGGGGACAGGGAGTTGGGAGGGGAGAGGGACTGGGGAGGGGAGAGGGGACAGGGAGTTGGGAGGGGAGAGGGACTGGGGAGTGGAGAGGGACTGGGGAGTGGAGAGGGGACAGGGGAGGGGAGAGGGACTGGGGAGTGGAGAGGGACTGGGGAGGGGAGAGGGACTGGGGAGTGGAGAGGGGACAGGGAGTTGGGAGGGGAGAGGGACTGGGGAGGGGAGAGGGACTGGGGAGGGGAGAGGGGAGAGGGACTGGGGAGGGTAGAGGGACTATTCTTTACCAGAAACAATAATACCATGCACTCACTAGTGGTCAAAAGGTTTTTGGCGCTCCAAAGATACGGTATGGTGCTGTATTCTGTCGGGTGGAATTACAGTACAATTCAAAATAAAGCAATTTTTTCCCCACCCACAACATTTTCCCACAATGCACCATAATTTACAGTATGCTGCAGTAAAACATTTCAGAATATTTTACTGTTGATAATACCCCAAATTACTGTAAAAATTACAGTTTTCCTTTACAGTGAATACCAAGCCGCTAGCAGGCCTGGCTCAAATCAACACTTCATACTTCAAAACTATGTCTCCCAACTTGTTTGGCTTAATATTGCAGTTTCTTTAAGTTTCCCTCCAGATATTGTGCCAAAGTCTGTATGTTTTACATGTTCAGACTGCATAGACTACAGAGACGCTACAAAGAAACGCATCTTTTCCCTTCTCACCCTTTATTTACTCCTACCCGCAGGCGGTAACCAAGTTACCACAGCGGCAAATAACATCCAGTCTTGCAGTGATTACTGTCTATTTCAACGTAAATACTACAGTCTATTATTGTATCTAAAAACAGATTTCCTCTTTGGATGATAATGGACAACAATATTGTGGTCTATGGGCAAAGAATGTTCACGACATGGTAGGTAGGGTGATATAAGCTCAGGGTCATTAATTTCAAGGTGACACATTGTGAAGCTAATACCTTCAACACAGTAGGTATTTTCACACACTCACACCTATACTGTAGATATACATTGTTCCCCTATGCTTCCATATTGTTGTAAATCCCTCCATACATCTATAAGCAGTAATATCTTCTACTATCACAGTTTGGCTTCCATTAGCCACCTTTTGGACACAGAATGAGACAGTCCTCTCAAATGTAAAATAAATAAATAAACAAAACAAAAAACAATGTTTTATATGAGAAGTAGGCATCGGTATGAAGCTGAAAATTTTTTAAATATCCCATGAGCACCACAATGCCTACCTCACCCATGCTCTACCAAGGTTTTCCAGCGCACAGCTTTGACCTGCTACACTAGCGATGTTAGTCTATTGTACTTCAAACAATGTGTATGCAGGTTTCTTAGGATTCAAACCTCCTCAAACAGCCTTGGCTTTAAAACCCTGCTCCCATTTGTTTTCATATTTATTACATTACATTTACATTTTAGTCATTTAGCAGACGCTCTTATCCATTTATACTGCCATTTATTAATGTGGGAATGAATGTGTGCTCTTTTGCTGGAGTTGGACAGCTGTGGTACAGCAGTGGTCCTCTGTAGCTCAGCTGGTAGAGCACGGCGCTTGTAACGCCAAGGTAGTGGGTTCGATCCCCGGGACCACCCATACACAAAAATGTATGCACGCATGACTGTAAGTCGCTTTGGATAAAAGCGTCTGCTAAATGGCATATTATTATTATTACTAAGAACACTTGAAGATAAAGGATTTAGAGCATCTATCCAATGTCATATTTGTAAATATGTATTCTTAAAAGTGTTTTTTACTTCTCCAATGACTTTGTATTTTACAATTTTTATTTGTGATACTCAGAAGTTTCTCATTTGTCAAAGTGTAAGTATCAGGTGTGGTAGCACTGGGCTTAAACCAAAAAAAAAGCGTAACGGTCCGTGTGCTTATGGATAATTCCTATTTCCTTTCATCTCGTCAAGGCCAAACAAGAGGGAATGGATCGTCTTATCATTTTTCAATACTAAACAAAATTATAAACGCAACATCTAACAATTTAAAAGATTTTACTGAGTTACAGTTCATATAAGGAGATCAGTCAATTGAAATAAATTCATTTGGGCCTAATCTATGGATTTAACATGAATGGGGATACAGACATGCATCTGTTGGTCACAGATACCTTAATAAAAAAGGTAGGTGCGTGAATCAGAAAACCAGTCAGTATCTGGTATGATCACCATTTGACTCATGCAGCAATACGTTTTTTACATTGGATAAAAGTAGAGACTCAGAGCTAGAACATTTTATATCATACACTACAGTTGAGGAACAATGGGAAAGTAATTCTGCTTTGAAAGTCAATAAACTTGTACCCCACTTTTGAGAAAACGGCCCTTGAATGTTTTGGTACACCTAATGGAGAGCTCTTCTTTGTCTACACCCATTCAACATCGTACACATCCTCTTAAGCCATAACCCCACACATCTCTTTAAGGATTCACATGTGTGGTCCTCTGTAGCTCAATTGGCAGAGCATGGCGCTTGTAACGGCAGGGTAGTCGGTTCGATCCTCGGGACCACCCATACGTAAAAATGTATGCACACATGATTGTAAGTTGCTTTGGATAAAAGCGTCTGCTAAATGGCATGTTATTATTATTATACACAACCAAAGATTTCAGGACTAAAGGCTGGTTTATCCTACGTCTATCAGCATGTCTGTAGACAGTTGTCACAGTGACTTCATGAATTCTATTGTCGTCCGACATCAAGCTTGTTGTTGTCGTTATTAAAAAGTATAAACACAAAAACGACAGGCTGCATGACACCAGCAGCCTGGTGGTGCAAAATAGTATAACTGGTTATCCGTCTTCATTGTTTAAGTTCAGATTTTGATTGAACTAACCGTAGGCTACATGGATCGGAATAGAACAATCCAGTTGTTTTTATATTTTGTCCGTTATCAAATCTTTAAATACGTGGAAAAGTGGGAAATCAAAGCATTTTTTAATTTATAATTTGTTTTCAACCAGAATATTTATAAAACGATTAATTTGCTATTAATGAGCCACAGAGTTATGGGTCCGTGTGGCCATAAGCAGACGGACCCATAACTCTGTGGCTCATTAATAGCAATTTTGGTAACTCCTGATACAAACACTGTGACAACTGCTGAGAAACACCTGTAGAATATAAAGTCATTAGAATACACATATTTACAAATCTGACATTGGATAGGTTCTCTATACCCTTTAGGTACACATGTTCTTAGTAATGAGGTACACAGCTATCCAACTCCAGCAAAGGAGCACACATTCATTCCCACATTTATATATGGCAGTATAAATATGAAAACAGATGGGAGCAGATTTTGAGAGCTGGACCCGGTTTCCCAAGAGCATCTGAAGGCTAAGTTCATCGTTAGAACCTTCGTAGGAGCATTGTTAAATCTTCGAGCTGTTCCCAAAACCATCATTAAAAAAGTTGCACTAGAAAACACTGGTAATACACAGAAGATCTCTGCTAAACGTATAAGCACATGGTTAACTTCCGAACAAGTTGAATACAAATACAAAGTTGCAAATGGTTTTGCAATTGATACAAACAAGCGACGTATAAAAAGATGCTTCAAATGAAAACCGAGAATAATATTGAAATGCATTTCATGTTCAATCAATTGAGTTCTATTTTGCTACTTGTAGGCTACTGTCTGTAATTTGTCTCAATATATTTCAAGATGTGTAGCCTAACATGTGCGCAATAATGTGCCAAATCTGTGATTTAGTGCATTTTAATTGGGTAAGCATGAGAATAAGCCACCTCAGTATTTGCAGCGGTAGATGGTAATATCTCTCTAGGAGCTGATCCGTCGTCAGTATTGTGAAATAATTATAATGTTAAGGAACATTTTGAATGGAGAAAACTGATCCGAGAGCAGAGCTTCCTTTCTTTCGATCCTATCAGTATGACACATTCTCCAATGATGCACATAGCGACATTTCTCTCTGCGTGGGGTTTTGGGAAACGCATGTTACATGTTCGGCTGTTGTAGGAATGATGCATCATTAAAACACTCATAAACCTAAGTTCCATCACTATGGAAAACCGGGCCCTGGTCTTTCCACCGTTCTCTCATCCGTAGTGGCAAGATGAGTGCACTAGTACTAGTACACATCATCACACTCCCTGTTCCTTGCTACACTCAACGATGCCCAACGAACCCAAAGGCTTTTTTAAGAAACACCTACTAAATGAAAATAAGCACACACCGTGCCAGTGAGTGCCCTGTTACTTTTTACTTGTGGATGGCCACTTCAGGTTTTCGGGAACACATTGAAAAGTAACTTGACACTGTGTTAATCAGCCGGCGCAAATTTGGATTATTATAATGACAAGAAGAAAATTGCTTTGACAGAGGAGGGAGCGTACTGAATCAATGCATAAGATAAGGGCTAGAATTTGCTCTGGATCTTCTAACAGCTAGCGTCTGTCTGGTGTGTGCATGTATTATATATTAGCAGCATGGCAGTTTTCCCAAAGTTTGGTGTATTTAGGACATTTGCTAACTGATTTGTTTGTGCTCTGATTACACACAAGTGTCCAGGTCAGCAGTTTACACAGATGACTGTCTTCAGCCATATGAGAAACCTTCCATAGCAAAATATACCTAGCTAGCTACCTTCCTTTTGCTTCTCATCCAACTGGTTTCACCATAGTGCCCTCAAAGTTCATCACTAAGCTAAGGATCCTGGGACTAAACACCTCCCTCTGTAACTGGATCCTGGACTTCCTGACGGGCCGCCCCCAGGTGGTAAGGGTAGGTAACAACACATCTGCCACGCTGATCCTCAACACGGGGGCCCCTCAGGGGTGCATGCTCAGTCCCCTCCTGTACTCCCTGTTCATCCATGTCTGCATGGCCAGGCACGACTCCAACACCATCATTAAGTTTGCCGACAACACAACAGTGGTAGGCCTGATCACCGACAACGATGAGACAGCCTATAGGGAGGAGGTCAGAGACCTGGCCGTGTGGTGCCAGGATAACAACCTCTCCCTCAACGTGACCAAGACAAAGGAGATGATTGTGGACTACAGGAAAAAAAAGAGGACTGAGCACGCCCCCATTCTCATCGACGGGGCTGTAGTGGAACAGGTTGAGAGCTTCAAGTTCCTTGGTGTCCACATTACCAATGAACTATCATGGTCCAAACACACCAAGACATTTGTGAAGAGGGCACGACAAAGCCTATTCCCCCTCAGGAGACTGAAAAGATTTGGCATGGGTCCTCAGATCCTCAAAAAGTTATACAGCTGCAACATCGAGAGCATCCTGACTGGTTGCATCACCGCCTGGTATGGCAACTGCTTGGCCTTCGACTGCAAGGCACTACAGAGGGTAGTGCGTACCGCCCCAGTACATCACTGGGGCCAAGATTCCTGCCATCCAGGACCTCTATACCAGGCGGTGTCAGAGGAAGGCCCTCAAAATTGTCAAAGAATCCAGCCACCCTAGTCATAGACTGTTCTCTCTGCTACCGCACGGCAAGCGGTACCGGAGCGCCAAGTCTAGGTCCAAAAGGGTTCTCAACAGCTTCTACCCCCAAGCCATAAGACTCCTGAACAGCTAATCATGGCTACCCGGACTATTTGCACTGCCCCCCCACCCCCCACCCCATCCCCCTCTTTTACGCTGCTGCTACTCTGTTAATTATTTATGCATAGTCACTTTAACTCTACCCACATGTACATATTACCTCAACTACCTCAACTATTCGGTGCCCCCGCACAATGACTCTGCACCGGTACCCCCCTGTATATAGCCTCCCTACTGTTATTTTATTTTACTTCTGCTCTTTTTTTCTCAACACTTTTTTGTTGTTGTTGTTTTATTTTACATTTTTATAAAAAAATTAATGCATTGTTGGTTAAGGGCTGTAAGTAAGCATTTCACGGTAATGTCTACACCTGTTGTATTCGGCGCATGTGGCAAATACAATTTGATTTTATTTTATTTGAACTTGTGTTAGCTAGCTAGCTACAGCTGCTAGCCTTCTACTAGCTAGCTGCTACTGTTGCACTCGCCCTGTATAGAACTCTGAGATTCGTCTGAAAAGATGTTAGCATAGTCAGAAATGCTACAAAAAGGTAGCACATCGTTTGTTTTTATTGGGCAGAAATGTGCACGTGAGAGTGATAAATAGGGAATTTAATAAAAACTGTTGCACCTATAAACTTGTTCAGTCCAAATGGATCTAATGGTCACCTTGGGGACACTGTAGCCTTGTTTTAATCCGACGTCTAGAATTTGAGCTAGGTTTGGGAAAAACATTGTCTGACGACCCTAATGCTAACGACCCTGTCAAAAATCCTGTATAGTGGTTCTCGGTAACAGATGGACGGATCATGAGGAGAGGCGGGGAGTGTGTTGTGGATCTCCAATCAAGTTGATTTGCGAATTTTCATCGACACAAGTGTCATATTGACTTAGATATGATGGTATGCGATTTTAATTTAACGTTGAGCTTCAACCAATGCATACTATAGTCACGCCAACCATTATTATGGTACATTACTGTCCTGTGAATCATGGAAAACAGCCATTTCAGAGTCATTTACTGCACATAACCTCTCATCTGCCTTCTCTCTGAATTCCCCCTCAATACTCTCTCTGGTAGAATTAACTATTAGCATAAGTACATGCAGCATTCATTTATCTAACACCGATATGGAGGCATTCCTCAATGCATAACCCTGGGTTTCCTGTTCCTGGGTTTCCTGTGAGGCCTACACTAAAGTGATTACAGGGTCATATTTGACACCTTTCTCAGGCCAACACATATGGTACTGGGTTCAACACCATTTTCACTTGACAAGTGCCCCATGAAAAATGTATACTTTCTATTAAGGTCTCCAAGGTTGCAGCAAATGGAATATTTAACAAGACAGAGTAAAAAAGTACCTGCATTCAAAAAGCCCTAAAATCAGCACGTGTAGGTCCATTCTAAAATACAATAGACAGGCTTTAGTGTTAAATCAACTCCTTGCTGATCTGAAAAAGTTTTTCTCATCTCAAGGAGTTAATACATTACTTTTATTTTAGATTGACTTATTGATTTGTTGACAGGCTGGTTGATTGACTGATTTATTGATTGGGAGATTGCTTGATTGATTAATTTTGATTTTGTTGGTTGATCATTGACTAATGGATAGAGAAAACTAGGTTGATGTTGCAGAAATGTGTAGGACTAATGACAGTGACTCATTTCCTTGCCTGCAATGGTTACTAGCGAGTGAATGACTGTTCTACTGCAAAATAATGTTCTAATAATGAATATAATAACATGGTACCCTGAGTACCAGCCACATAATCCGAGAGATGGCTATGGACGTGATTTCATTTGATCTGCACAATAGTCAAAACATGAATAAAACCCATTCATCGTTTGTGCCCTGCTCTGGTTGGAAGCAGAGGATGTTGTTGGAAGTGTCGGGAGGATCCATCTCCCCTCTCATGCTGATGTCGCTGTACCCACTGGGAACAGCTTGTCCACCCCCCCCTCCCCACTGGGAACAGCTTGTCCACCCCCTTCCCCACTGGGAACAGCTTGTCCACCCCCTCCCCACTGGGAACAGCTTGTCCACCCCCCCCTCCCCACTGGGAACAGCTTGTCCACCCCCCCTCCCCACTGGGAACAGCTTGTCCACCCCCCCCTCCCCACTGGGAACAGCTTGTCCACCCCCCCCTCCCCACTGGGAACAGCTTGTCCACCCCCCCCTCCCCACTGGGAACAGCTTGTCCACCCCCCTCCCCCACTGGGAACAGCTTGTCCACCCCCTCCCCACTGGGAACAGCTTGTCCACCCCCTCCCCACTGGGAACAGCTTGTCCACCCCCCCTTCCCCCACTGGGAACAGCTTGTCCACCCCCCTCCCCACTGGGAACAGCTTGTCCACCCCCCTCCCCACTGGGAACAGCTTGTCCACCCCCTCCCCACTGGGAACAGCTTGTCCACCCCCTCCCCACTGGGAACAGCTTGTCCACCCCCCCCCCCCCCCTGGGAACAGCTTGTCCACCCCCCTCCCCACCTGTCCTCCACCGCTCCTTTCTTAGTCACTTTACGACCTTGCTGCAGATCACTTGAGTCTGGTATAATCAATGCATAGCCAGGAGTAAGATAAGATGTGTTTGACATGTTAGTGTGGTGTTATTTAAAGAATAATTCAGCTCCAAATTCGCTCCATTCATTAAAACCACAATTTAACCAATTTTTGTGACTACCTGGACCTAGCATTTGGTTTTTAAGTATTGAAACCAAACCATGTGGATTTAAATGAAAAGTATTTGAATAAACATGAAAAGGTGAACACCCACATCATTTCAAATAGGCTACATGTCATATTAAACAGCTTATAAACACTCTAAATAGGTCAGGAGCCAGACAGGGAGCCTAAGAAGGAATGAAAATGAATTATTTAGGCGATATTATTTCAATTATTTCAAGACTATAGCCTACAAAGAAATACATTGTGAAGCATTAGCGAGTGCAACACAATAAGCTGGTAGGGACATAAAGGGCTCAGCATCTAAACAACATTTTGTTGTATTAAATCATTATAGTCTATAAATTGTGCATATATGCTGTGACTTACTTAGGATTAAATACAAATTAAATGAAAAATGACTTCTGAATTCATGTTTAGAATTCATTTTTAGAAACACGAGTTTGGCCAGTCTGTGGCTTCAGGCTCATGCAATGGTACCTGGAGATCAGGCCAGCAGCGAAGAATATCCTCTCCACATTTGCAGAGCCATTGGGGATGCTAAACACCCTTTCGGCCACTCTTGCCAGACTGGGCAGAGATGCAGAGTTGTTTTTAATGTTTCTATAGGTAGGCCTAAAGGTTTTTAGGCAAAATAACCCAATCAAAACGGAAAGCTCCTTGAACGTGGGAATATGCCAGGCCTATTGGGCCAAAATCAATCATGCCGTATTGTATAGATAATAGCACAAAAATGAACAAAACGTTTAAGAGATCTGATTTTTAGTTTATAAATACTTTGCTACAATGACACACTTAGCTAGCTACCCACCTCTTCCTTTCTGTTAGCAAGTTCACGTAGTAAGTACACCATCATGCTTTCGGGATCCATGTCTTTTCATATTCCACAATGATTCTTTAGTTGTGGACACTACATCACCACACTCCCTCTCTTGCTCTTGGTCCTCATCTTTGTAAGTCACCTTGATTTTGCACCTGTGTGTTTTATCAGTTTCTTTATGAAAATATTTAGCCAACTGCATGACAATAGCTAAAGCAAGCATCACACAAGTAGACTACAAATGTGTGCTGGGCGGGCATGCCCTGAGCTCGTGAAGTGAGTGCTACTGGAGCGAAATTGGAGTGGGAAGGCCGACACTCCAGCCTTTGGGAATCTCGCTCTGTGCTCCAGTCAAATAGGGCACGCTCCGCTCCAGCTCCGCTCCGCTCCAGCTCCACTCCGCTCACATACTCTGATCCTGGCTTTTCCTTCCAGAGGCAGGCAGGATCCTATAACCTATCAGCAGGCAGGATCATATAACCTATCAGCAGGCAGGATCCTATAACCTATCAGCAGGCAGGATCCTATAACCTATCAGCAGGCAGGATCCTATAACCTATCAGCAGAAAGAGATAATTGAAATAGACATTTGCATTAAACCTCTATGTAGACTTGTATAAAATCATTGGCATAATCAGGTGAACACCTTCACCTGAAAAATGTATTTCATTCTGGGACTCATAGATACCCTAGAGATTCGACACCTCTCTGATTGCTGCATTCTCAGGTTCTCCTCTCTGTCATATCACTCTTCTGTGAACACCCTCAGATGCAGCCACTGTGGAGAATTTAATTTGGGAATCAGAGAGGCACCCTAAAGTTCCACTCATATGGATGATGGATGAGGCTGAGATCACAGAAGCAAAGAACATTTAGGGCCGAGTGATTCTGATGACGACGCCCTTGAGAATTTCTCAATCACCACAGGCCTCTATTGAAAAGCTCTAGCATTGGGAAAGTGCTTTTTAACGAATGCTGCCATAAGGAGCCACCAACCCTCTGGCCGCAGTATTAATCATCTCGGTTTCCCAAACGCTCTATCAGTTGTCTGTGTTCCATTTGTTGTCACCTCTGTGTTCTGCTCCTTTGATCTCAATTACATTGTGGATGCATTGTGGCATCCACAGAACCGAAACAAATATGGAGGAGAGCTCTGAGTCACAGAGTTCTTAGAACGTCATATTAGCTGCCTTGCTTCAAAACTCTGGAACAATAACCCTTCATTTCTCGCCGTTAGATGTATTTGCAACGATATGAAGGCAATATGAGCTATCTGCTTTTGTATTAGCTAGAGACGGAGGGCAGATTTGTCATTTAATCATGGCTGCATTAGCCTCTTCATATTATCTCTTGTCCTTTCCCTCTGCTGAAGTAATAGTGTTTCCAAGGCGATAACTGAAAGGGTTCACGGTGGGCGTGCATTTCCAATGGCGCTAGGTTTTGTCAAGGCAACCCTCCCGGCAACACAGACACAGAGAATAAAACTGATAGGTGTCATCAGATGAGAGTGAAGTTGGGAATGTCCTGACTTTGACGTTGATGTCATTGCGCAGCCTGATCAATTTATAACTAAATGTTGTTTTTGTTGCTGTTCAGAAACAATATTATGTTGGCATATATATAGCCTCTTAATTCAACTGATGTAGTGTACTATATGATGTTTAAAACACGATTGTCAAGATAACAAATAAAACACATTCCTCTAGTACACTTGTTTGTTGATGGTGGGAGGATGGAGTTGACAGATAGATGTACTGTAGTCTACATATAACATATTATACATATAACATATTATACATATAACATATTATACATATACCATATAACTTATTCTACATATAACATAACATTCTACATATCACATAACATATTCTACATAAAACACAATCTACATATAACACATTGTGGTCCTCTGTAGCTCAGCTGGTAGAGCACGGCGCTTGTAACGCCAAGGTAGTGGGTTCGAACCCCGGTACCACCCATACACAAAAATGTATGCACGCATGACTGTAAGTCGCTTTGGATAAAAGCGTCTGCTAAATGGTTTATTAATTATTAATTACATATAACATATTCTGCATATAACATATCATATTCTACATATAACATATTCTACATATAACGTATAACATATTCTACATATAACTGTGATTGCGTTATGCCTCTCTCCCATCCAGGCTCTGTCGTAGCCGGCCGCGACCGGGAGACCCATGGGGCGGCGCACAATTGGCCCAGCGTCGTCCAGGGTAGGGGAGGGAATGGCCTGCAGGGATGTAGCTCAGTTGATATAGCATGGTGTCTGCAACGCCAGGGTTGTGGGTTCGATTCCCACGGGGGGCCAGTATGAAAAATAAAAAAATGATGTATGCACTCACTAACTGTAAGTCGCTCTGGATAAGAGCGTCTGCTAAATGACTAAAACGCATGTCAAAAATGTTATAAATTGATTTGCATTGTAATGAGGGAAATAAGTATTTGACCCCTCTGCTAAACATGACTTAGTACTTGGTGGCAAAACCCTTGTTGGCAATCACAGAGGTCAGACGTTTCTTGTAGTTGGCCACCAGGTTTGCACACATCTCAGGAGGGATTTTGTCCCAGTCCTATTTGCAGATCTTCTCCAAGTAAGATTTCGAGGCTGACATTTGGCAACTCAAACCTTCAGCTCCCTCCACAGATTTTCTATGGGATTAAGGTCTGGAGACTGGCTAGGCCACTCCAGGACCTTAATATGCTTCTTCTTGAGCCACTACTTTGTTGCCTTGGCCGTGTGTTTTGGGTCATTGTCATGCTGGAATACCCATCCACGACCCATTTTCAATGCCCTGGATGAGGGAAGGAGGTTCTCACCCAATATTTGACGGTACATGGCCCCGTCAATCGTCCCTTTGATGCGGTGAAGTTGTCCTGTCCCCTTAGCAGAAAAACACCCCCAAAGCATATTGTTTCCACCTCCATGTTTGACAGTGGGGACGGTGTTCTTGGGGTCATAGGCAGCATTCCTCCTCCTTCAAACACGGCATGTTGAGTTGCTGCCAAAGAGCTCGATTTTGGTCTCGTCTGACCACAACACTTTCACACAGTTCTCCTCTGAATCATTCAGATGTTCATTGGCAAACTTCAGAAGGCCCTGTATATGTGCTTTCTTGAGCAGGGGGACCTTGCGGGCGCTGCAGGATTTCAGTCCTTCACGGCGTAGTGTGTTACCAATTGTTTTCTTGGTGACTATGGTCCCAGCTGTTTTGAGATCATTGACAAGATCCTCCCGTGTAGTTCTGGGCTGATTCCTCACCATTCTCATGATCATTGCAACTCCACGAGGTGAGATCTTGCTTGGGGCCCCAGGCCAAGGGAGATTGCAGTTATTTTGTGTTTCTTCCATTTGCGAATAATCGCACCAACTGTTGTCACCTTCTCACCAAGCTGCTTGGCGATGGTCTTGTAGCCCATTCCAGCCTTGTGTAGGTCTACAATCTTGTCCCTGACATCCTTGGAGAGCTCTTTAGTCTTGGCCATGGTGGAGAGTTTGGAATCTGATTGATTGATTGCTTCTGTGGACAGGTGTATTTTATACAGGTAACAAGCTGAGATTAGGAGCACTCCCTTTAAGAGTGTGCTCCTAATCTCAGCTCGTTACCTATATAAAAGACACCTGGGAGCCAGAAATCTTTCTGATTGAGAGGGGGTCAAATACTTATTACCCTCATTAAAATGTAAATCAATTTATAACTTTTTTGACATGCGTTTTTCAGAATTTTTTGTTACCAGTTGTTGTCTTAGCCCTCTCGAATAACACCTGTGATTGCGTTATGCCTCTTTCCCATGTCAATATGCCTAGCCTATTGCTGTTTGGGTTAGTTATTATTGTACTATTTCACTGTAAAGCCCCCAGTCCCGCTCAACCTGCCTCAGATAGCTTCTTTGTCCCACCCCCCATATACGCAGAGACTGGCTCAATTGGTACCTCCAGTGATGCTATCTCTTTCATCGTTACCCAATGCTTAGGTGTACCTCCACTGTACTCATATCCTTCCATATCCTTGTCTGTACATAATGCCCTGAATCTATTCTAAAACGCCCAGAAATCTGCCCTGTTTATTCTCTGTACCCAACGCACTAGAAGACCAGTTCTTAAAGCCTTTAGCCCCGTTTATTAGCCCCGACCACTGCGCCTCCCGAGTGGTGCAGTGGTCTAAGGCACTGCATTGCAGTGCTAGCTGTGCCACTAGAGATCCTGGTTCAAATCCAGGCTCTGTTGTAGCCGGTCGCGACCGGGAGACCCATGGGGCGGCGCACAATTGGCCCAGCATCGTCCACGGTTGGGGAGGGAATGGCTGGCAGGGATGTAGCTCAGTTGGTAGAACAGGGTTGTGGGTTCAATTCCCACGGGGGGCCAGTATGAAAAAATAAATAAATAAAAATAAATTAAATAAAATGTATGCACTCACTAACTGTAACTCGCTCTGGATAAGAGCGTTTGCTAAAATGACAAATAAAATAAAGTATACTTATTATATTCCTCCTCTGTTCCTCTGGTGATGTAGAGGTTAACCCAGGCCCTGTAGCCCCCAGTATCACTCCTACTCCCCAGGCACTATCATTTGTTGACTTCTGTAACCGTAAAAGCCTTGGTTTCTTGCATGTTAACATCAGAAGCCTCCTAACCAAGTTTGAGTTATTCACTACGTTAGCACACTCTGCCAACCCTGATGTTCTAGCAGTGTCTGAATCCTGGCTTAGGAAGACCACCAAAAATTCAGAAATGTCCATCCCGAACTACAACATTTTCCGTCTAGATAGAACTGCCAAAGGGGGCAGAGTTGCAATCTACTGTAGAGATAGCCTGCAGAGCTCTATCATACTATCCAGGTCTGTGCCCAAACAGTTTGAGCTTCTACTTCTAAAAATCCACCTTTCCAGAAATAAGTCTCTCAATGTTGCCACTTGCTACAGCCCCCCCTCAGCCCCCAGTTGTGCCCTGGACACCATATGTGAATTGCTTGCCCCCCATCTATCCTCAGAGTTCGTACTGCTTGGTGACCTGGGATATGGTTAACACCCCGGACATCCTACAATCTAAACTAGATGCCCTCAATCTCACACAAATTATCAAGGAACCTACCAGGTACAACCCTAAATTCGTAAACATGGGCACACATAGATATCATCCTGACTAATTTACCCTCTAAATACACCTCTGCTGTCTTCAACCAGGATCTCAGCGACCACTGCCTCATTGCCTGTGTCCGTAATGGGTCCGCGGTCAAACGATCACCCCTCATCACTGTCAAACGCTCCCTAAAACACTTCAGCGAGCAGGCCTTTCTAATTGACCTGGCCCGGGTATCCTGGATGGACATTGACCTCATTCCGTCAGAAGAGGATGCCTGGATGTTCTTCAAAAGTGCTTTCCTCTCCATCTTTAATAAGCATGCCCCATTCAAAAAATTCAGAACTAAGAACAGACATAGCCCCTGGTTCACCCCAGACTTGACTGCCCTTGACCAGCACAAAAACATCCTGTGGAGTACTGCATTAGCATCGAACAGCCCCCGCGATATGCAACTTTTCAGGGAAGTCAGGAACCAATATACACAATCAGTTAGGAAAGCAAAGGCTAGCTTTTTCAAACAGAAATGTGCATCCTGTAGCACTAACTCCAAAAAGTTTTGGGACACTGTAAAGTCCATGGATAATAAAAGCACTTCCTTTCAGCAACCCACTGCACTGAGGCTAGGAAACACTGTCACCACCGATAAATCTACGATAATCGAGAATTTCAATAAACATTTTGCTACGGCTGGCCATGCTTTCCACCTGGCTACCACTACCCCAGCCACCAGCTCTGCACCCCCCCCGCTTCTCCTTCACCTAAATTCAGATAGCTGATGTCCTGAAAGAGCTGAAAAATCTGGACCCCTACAAATCAGCTGGGCTAGACAATCTGGACCCTTTCTTTCTAAAATTAGCCGCCACAATTGTCGTAACCCCTATTACTAGCCTGTTCAACCTCTCTTTTGTATCATCTGAGATCCCCAGAGATTGGAAAGCTGCCACGGTCATCCCCCTCTTCAAAGGGGGTGACACTCTAGATCCAAACTGTTACAGACCTATATCCATCCTACTCTGCCTTTTGAAAGTATTTGAAGGCCAAGTTAACAAACAGATCACCGACCACTTTGAATCCCACCGTACCTTCTCCGCTATGCAATCTGTTTTCCGAGCTGGTCATGGGTGCACCTCAGCCACGCTCAAGGTCCTAAATGATATAATAACTGCTATCGATAAAAAACAGTACTGTGCAGCCATCTTCATCGACCTGGCCAAGGCTTTTGACTCTGTCAATCACCGCATTCTTATTGGCAGACTATATAGCCTTGGATTATCAACTTACTGCCTCGCCTGGTTCACCAACTACTTTTCAGATAGAGTTCAATGTGTCAAATCGGAGGGCCTGTTGTCTGGACCTCTGGCAATCTCTATGGGGGTGCCACAGGGTTCAATTCTCGGGCCGACTCTACTCTCTGTGTATATCAATGATGACGCTCTTGCTGCTGGTGACTCTCAGATCCACCTCTACGCAGACGACACCATTTTGTATACATCTGGCCCTTCATTGGACACTATGTTAACAAACCTCCAAACGAGCTTCAATGCCATACAACACTCCTTCTGTAGCCTCCAACTGCTCTTAAACGCTAGTAAATCTAAATGCATGCTCTTCAATCGAACGCTGCTTGCACCCGCCCGCCCGACTAGAATTACTACTCTCGGCGGGTCTGACTTAGAATATGTGGACAACTACAAATACATAGGTGTCTGGTTAGACCGTAAACTCTCCTTCCAGCCTCACATTAAGCATCTCCAATCCAAAGTTAAATCTAGAATCGGCTTCCTATTTCGCAACAAAGCCTCCTTCACTCATGCTGCTAAACATGCCCTCGTAAAACTGACTATCCTACCAATCCTTGACTTCGGCGATGTCATTTACAAAATAGCTTCCAACACTCAACTCAGCAAATTGGATGTAGTCTATCACAGTGCCATCCGTTTTGTCACCAAAGCCCCATATACTACCCACCATTGTGACCTGTACGCTCTCGTTGGCTGGCCCTCACTACATATTCGTCGCCAAACCCACTGGCTCCAGGTCATCTATAAATAACTTCTAGGCAAATCCCCGCCTTATCTTAGCTCATTGGTCACCATAGCAACACCCACCAGTAGTAAAAAAATGGATCCACAATAATTCAATAAATCAATATTGTGTTACAACTTTAACCAAGTCAAAAAAATGAACAACTCTTACAAATAAAGTACAAGGACAACTTTTGATTGTCTTTAAGATTGTCTATATAAAATTTCAGCAAGACCGCCCAACCAACCCGAGCCGCCTACACGCCCGAACCCCACAAGTCTAGTTAATAACTCAACTCTCTCCACAACACAACTTCCTTCCCATCTTTTTTTTTGTCTCAAGTTAAATGAAAACACACATACACCTACATATTAACACATTGAAACAGTACACCCTCCATATAATTCATATCATAGGCCTAATACTACTGTTACTTGCGCACAATAAAGCTGGGTCACCCCGTCCTGTCCCTAGAGGTCCACGGCCCTGCAGCGCCCCAACCCAACACACCCCACTCAGCTTTAGGGTCTTAGTGAAACAATCATTATTGGTTTCAGGTGTGTTAGGCCAAGGCCAGAGTGACAATAGTACAGCAGACCCCCAGGGCCAGGACTGAGCAGCCCAGCAGATAGGGATTTCCTAAAAATAGGTATCTGCCCTGACATGTTTTGTAGTACAGTATTCCATATAAGGCATCCAGACCTTGTGAAAGTTGCACAGTATACCCTTAATCTTAAAACAAATCTAGTGATACTGTAAATAACTTGACATTTCTTCCATACATTGTGGAAGGTTAACCAACCTTCCAATTAATGGCAATGCATTTATTAGCCACTTTGATTGAGGCAAAAATAATTGCCAACTTTTGGCCAGCTCTCTCTTGTCATGAGCCCTCTCACTCCACCGGGTTACCACCTTAATGTGTTTCCACTATCTTCCACTCTGCTCATCTCTCTCTCTCTACTCAGCCTAACGAGCTCCACCTGTCCCTGCTCTGCTCGGCTCTAATTACTCTGCCAGCTGCGCTGCATTACCCACTAACCTCTCCCAGTATTTAAAGTCCCGTCTCTCAGCTCTCCTTTGTCAGATCGTCTGCAAAGCTCACACCCGGAACCTGTGTGCTCGCGCTTCTGGCTCACCCTTGTTTTGTGACCCCGGACCTGCCTGATTCTTGGATACTCTTCTGCCCCAGGAAAACCAGACCTGCTTTCTGCCATTACGACTCCTGACTACTCTTCGACCCCGGTAACTCTGACCAGCCTTCTGCCTTGCTACAACGTATTTGGATTTCCCTTGAACTGTACTTCTGCCTGTTTTCATCCGCCCCGTTGTGTCTGTGTTTCCTCCCCCCCCCCAGGACTTCTGGACCACCAACCACCGGCGTCATCGGACGCATCGCTGCCACTGGGGGGAGGCACAGACCCAGCACATCGGACGGGATAACCCCTGGAGCCTTCACTCACTCCTACTTCCCTTTCCCCTTAAGTTTAAATAAACTTTCTGGTGTGACGCAACTGTGGTCCTCTTGTCGTCTGTCTGAACCGTGACAGTACGATCTGACCATCATGGACTCAGCGCACACTTCCCCCGACATGGAAGCCGAAGAACCTGAGCAACCCACCGCCATGCTACGCCTGGAACACACTGAGAGAGAGCTAGGCCGCATGAGCGGCGACATCACCTCTCTGCTTCAGGTCGGCCACCAACAGCATCAGCAGTTCCAGCAGCACCAGCAGCAGTCCCAGCAGCAGCAACAACAACTCGCCAGGATCATCCAACTCCTCACCAACCTTACCCCAGCCAGTCTGCCCACCAGCCCTGCCTCCGAGTTACCTGCCCCGGTCATAGCAGCCGCTGCCCCGGAACCCAAGATTGGAAACCCCGAGCGGTTCAACGGCGATTCTACCCAGGTCCGGCCATTCCTGACTAGCTGCCGACTTCAGTTCTCCTTGCAGCCAAGGACCTTCGCCACGGAGGGGGCTAGGGTCGGGTATGCCATCACTCACCTGACGGGCCGAGCTCGACTCTGGGGAACAGCAGAGTTCGAACGTCAAACCCCCGCATGTGCAACCTTCGACCTGTTTGCTGAGGAGATGCTGAAGGTGTTTGACCTGGATTCACCAACCGCAGAGGTGTCTCGTGAACTGTTCAGTATTCGACAAGGCAGACGTACAGTCGCAGACCATTCCATCGACTTCCGAACCCTGGCAAGACGAAGTTCTTGGAACACACCATCGTTGGTGGACGCGTTCTTCCATAGCTTGGCTGACTATATCAAGGACGAGTTGGTCTCCCATGAACTGCCTTCCACTCTTGATGAAGCCATCGCACTGACTGTCCGGATCGACAGAAGGATACAGATCCGTCGTCGTGAGAGGGGGCGCCAAGGTCCACCAACTACCGGCATTCGGAGAGATCCGACTGGGCTCCTGTCAGCTACTGCCACTCACCCAAGTCAGCTTGATCAGTCTGAGCCTATGGAGATTGGGCGAGCCTCTCTTACTCCTGCAGAGCGCCAGCGCCGCTTCACCTCAAACCTCTGCCTCTATTGTGGAGGTGATGGACATCGTGTGGTAACCTGCCCTTTAAAAGGCCGAAGCTCACCGGGCATAGGGGGAGTCCGGTTGAGCTCAATGACCACCCAGTCCTCCGACCGCAAACCCTTGCTGCAAGTTCACCTCCGCCTCTCTGACTCAACTCACACCCTGGCTGCTCTGGTGGATTCGGGCGCCGAAGCCAACATAATGGACATCAAGCTGGCACGCCAACTGGGACTGGAGAACCTCCGTTTGACACCTCCTATTCCTGCCCGGGCACTGGACGGACACTTACTCGGATCGGTCACTCATGTCACGGCCCCGGTCTTGATGGGTCTGTCCGGAAACCATCAAGAAACTATCCAGTTTCACCTGCTCCCCTCTCCAGGCCAACCCCCTCATCCTGGGTTACCCATGGCTCCGCCGGCACAACCCTCAGCTCGACTGGGTGACCGGGGTGATCAGGGAGTGGGGAGAGGACTGCCACCGAACCTGCCTGCTTGCTGCCGCACTACCCCCTCGGCCAGTACCTACTAACTCCGCTCCTGACCTCTCCCATGTCCCAGAATGCTACCATGGTCTCAGAGAAGTGTTTAACAAAGCAAGAGCCACATCTCTGCCCCCCTCACCGACCGTACGACTGTGCCATCGACCTCCTCCCTGGAACAGCCCCTCCAAGGGGCCGTCTTTTATTCGTTGTCTGCTCCTGAAAGAAGGTCCATGGAGGACTACATCAATGGCTCTCTGTCCACAGGATTGATCCGTTCATCTTCATCTCCCGGCTGGTGCTGGCTTCTTCTTTGTGGGGAAGAGGGACGGATCTCTTCGCCCTGCATCGACTACAGGGGACTCAACGACATCACAGTGAAAAACCGTTACCCTCTCCCTCTGCTCACCTCTGCTTTTGAGTTGCTCCAGGGAGCCACTGTTTTTACCAAGTTGGATCTCAGAAACGCTTACCACCTAGTGCGGATCCGGGAGGGAGATGAATGGAAGACCGCATTCAATACACCAACAGGTCACTACGAGTATCTGGTTATGCCTTTTGGCCTCACCAATGCTCCTGCTGTGTTCCAGGCTCTAGTGAATGATGTACTGCGGGACATGTTAAACAAGTTTGTCTTCGTTTACCTGGATGACATCTTAATCTACTCCAGAAACCTGTCTGAACACACCCGCCATGTCCAGCAAGTCCTTCATCGTCTTCTGGAGAATTCCCTCTACGCCAAGGCAGAGAAATGTGAGTTTCACGTCAAGACAGTGGCCTTCCTGGGGTACATAGTGGCAGAGGGAAGTATCCAAATGGATCCTGCCAAAGTATCAGCAGTCACTTCATGGCCAGTTCCGGAGAACAGAAAGAAGCTGCAACAGTTTCTGGGGTTTGCTAACTTCTATAGAAAGTTTATCCGGGAACTACAGTACCGTTGCTGCCCCTCTCACTGCTCTAACCAGCACCAAGCAACCCTTCACCTGGACCCCAGCAGCCGACAAGGCCTTCAGTACCCTCAAGGTAAGGTTCACCTCCGCTCCCATCCTCCAGATGCCTGACGTGGACCGGCAATTCATTGTGGAGGTGGACGCCTCGGATGTGGGAGTTGGTGCTGTGATTTCTCAGTGGGCTGCGGAGGATAGGAAGCTCCATCCCTGTGCCTTTTTCTCACGTCGGTTGTCCCCCTCTGAGTGCAATTACGACATAGGGAACCGAGAGCTGCTGGCTGTGAAGCTTGCCTTGGAGGAGTGGCGTCACTGGCTGGAGGGGTCCACCATTCCATTTCTCGTTTGGACCGATCATAAGAACTTGGAGTACATCCGCACGGCCAAACGGTTGAACTCCAGGCAGTCCCGCTGGGCCCTGTTCTTCACCAGGTTTAATTTCACTCTGTCATACCGGCCTGGGTCACGCAACACCAAGCCAGACGCCCTCTCCCGTCAATTCCAGAAGGATGACAACCCCTCCAAGGATCCTGTGTCGATTCTGCCAAGTCCCTGCATCGTAGCAGCTCTGACCTGGGCTGTTGAGGAACAGGTGCTGGAAGCTCTCCGTAACCAGCCCGGTCCCAGCACTTGCCCAGCTGACCGCCTTTTGTCCCCGAAAACCTAAGGTCCCAGGTCGTTCAGTGGGGACATGACTCCCGCCTAGCTTGTCACCCTGGCTCCACCCGCACTTACAACCTGCTCGCCCAGAGGTTCTGGTGGCCCGCTCTGAGAAAGGATGTACGGGGAATTCGTCCAAGCCTGCCCCATCTGCAACCAACACAAGTCGTCCTGCCAGCCCCCAGCCGGATTGCTGCAGCCCCTGCCTGTGCCCAGACGTCCCTGGTCTCACATCGCCCTTGACTTTGTCACGGGGCTGCCCCCCTTCAAGGGGCAAGACCGTCATTCTCACCATAGTTGACCGATTCAGCAAGATGGCACACTTCATTCCCCTCCCCCAAGCTCCCAACCGCCAAGGAGACCGCCCAGGTGGTCCTGGAACACGTCTTCCGGATCCACGGACTGCCAAAGGATGTAGTTTCTGACCGTGGTCCACAATTCTCCTCCGCTTTTTGGAAGGAGTTCTGTCACCTGCTGGGAGCCACAGTCAGTCTGACTTCCGGATTCCATCCCCAATCCAATGGGCAGTCAGAGCGGGCAAATCAGGAGCTCGAGAAGGCACTGCGATGCATGACCTCACGCAACCCCCACTCCTGGTCGCAGCAATTGACATGGGTGGAGTACGCACACAATTCTCTGACCTGCTCTGCCATCGGTATGTCCCCTTTCCAATGTGTTTATGGATACCAGCCTCCTCTATTTGCCAGTCAGGAAGGGGAGGTTACTTGCCCATCTGCACTTGCGTTTGCCCGTCGATGTCGCCGCACCTGGTCACAGGCCCGAGCCACACTTCTCAGATCCGTTGCCAGCTACACTAGCGGGGCCAACCGTCCGGAGAATCCCTGCTCCCACCTACCATGTTGGTCAAAGGGTGTGGTTGTCGTCAAGGAACCTGCCACTCAGGGTGGAGTCGCAGAAGTTGGCACCTCGGTTCATTGGCCCATTCCCTATCATAAGAGTGATTAGCCCAACTGCTGTCCGGCTCCAACTGCCTAATTCCATGAGGGTGCACCCCACTTTCCATGTGTCTAAGATTAAGCCCATTCATGAGAGTCCGCTGGTCCCTGCTGCGCCTTGTCCTCCTCCTCCACAGCTCGTCGATGGTGGTCTGGTTTACACCGTCCACCGCCTGCTTCGGTCCAGACGGAGGGGTAGGGGTCTCCAGTACCTCATTGACTGGGAGGGCTATGGACCTGAGGAAAGGACCTGGGTGCCAGCTAGTCGGATTGTGGATAGGACTCTCATCACCGCCTTCCACCAACGGCATCCTGATCAACCTGCAATCCGTAGGGGCCGCCCCAGAGGGATCCCTAACCGTCCTGCCCGCTCGGCTTCCTGTCCTGTGCCTGATCCTGTCTCGGGACCTGTCCCATCTCCCGACCACGGCCCTCCGGCTTCCTCCGAGGATGAGGGCGTTCGCTCGGACCGTTCGGAGGAGTTCTAGCCCTCCTCCGGCTCCCCTCCTCCCGCCCGGCGTGGTGTTGCTCTTGGGACTTCTGGGGCCGTCCCTTGGGGGGTTCTGTCATGAGCCCTCTCACTCCACCGGGTTACCACCTTAATGTGTTTCCACTATCTTCCACTCTGCTCATCTCTCTCTCTCTACTCAGCCTAACGAGCTCCACCTGTCCCTGCTCTGCTCGGCTCTAATTACTCTGCCAGCTGCGCTGCATTACCCACTAACCTCTCCCCAGTATTTAAAGTCCCGTCTCTCAGCTCTCCTTTGTCAGATCGTCTGCAAAGCTCACACCCGGAACCTGTGTGCTCGCGCTTCTGGCTCACCCTTGTTTTGTGACCCCGGACCTGCCTGATTCTTGGATACTCTTCTGCCCCAGGAAAACCAGACCTGCTTTCTGCCATTACGACTCCTGACTACTCTTCGACCCCGGTAACTCTGACCAGCCTTCTGCCTTGCTACAACGTATTTGGATTTCCCTTGAACTGTACTTCTGCCTGTTTTCATCCGCCCCGTTGTGTCTGTGTTTCCTCCCCCCCCAGGACTTCTGGACCACCAACCACCGGCGTCATCGGACGCATCGCTGCCACTGGGGGGAGGCACAGACCCAGCACATCGGACGGGATAACCCCTGGAGCCTTCACTCACTCCCTACTTCCCTTTCCCCTTAAGTTTAAATAAACTTTCTGGTGTGACGCAACTGTGGTCCTCTTGTCGTCTGTCTGAACCGTGACATCTCTATAACGGGCCATCAACTGGCGAAAGCTTGCCAAGTTCATTTACTTCTGAAACGTGACAAAACAAAGGTTTTTCTGTTCAGTTAAACAGCAGTTACCTTGACAGCTACATCCGTCAATTAAAGAGTAGCCAGTTTCTGTTCTGCTTCCTTTTACAACTTGGTGAAAGAGTGAAACACATACACTGAACTATTCTAAACTCTCCCGTGGAGGTCCAGCCAGCCTTCCAGAAGCGTTGCCTTCACACAGCCTGTCAGCCTGCTCTGTGGTGTCCGTAAAGTCCTAAATCCAGTCGAAGAAACACTCCAAACAGCCTACCGCTCGGAGGCGTCCGTATGGTCATAAAGCACACCGTTGCCGCATTTTGTATCACATTCCAAGGATAAAACTGGGAGGGGGACCAGTGAAAGTTGCACCCCTAAAATATTCTACATATAACATATTACATATTCTACATATCACATATTATACATATAACACAATATATTCTACATGTAACATCTTCTACATATAACATATCATATATTCTACATGTAACATATTCTACATATAACATATTCTACATATCACATGTTCTACATATCACATACAGTGAGGGAAAAAAGTATTTGATCCCCTGAGGATTTTGTACGTTTGCCCACTGACAAAGAAATGATCAGTCTATAATTTTAATGGTAGGTTTATTTGAACAGTGAGAGACAGAATAACAACAAAGAAATCCAGAAAAACGCATGTCAAAAATGTTATAAATTGATTTGCATTTTAATGAGGGAAATAAGTATTTGACCCCCTCTCAATCAGAAAGATTTCTGGCTCCCGGTGTCTTTTATACAGGTAACGAGCTGAGATTAGGAGCACACTCTTAAAGGGAGTGCTCCTAATCTCAGCTTGTTACCTGTATAAAAGACACCTGTCCATAGAAGCAATCAATCAATCAGATTCCAAACTCTCCACCATGGCCAAGACCAAAGAGCTCTCCAAGGATGTCAGGGACAAGATTGTAGACCTACACAAGGCTGGAATGGGCTACAAGACCATCGCCAAGCAGCTTGGTGAGAAGGTGACAACAGTTGGTGCGATTATTCGCAAATGGAAGAAACACAAAATAACTGTCAATCTCCCTCGGCCTGGGGCTCCATGCAAGATCTCACCTCGTGGAGTTTCAATGATCATGAAAACGGTGAGGAATCAGCCCAGAACTACACGGGAGGATCTTGTCAATGATCTCAAGGCAGCTGGGTCCGTAGTCTCCAAGAAAACAATTGGTAACACACTACGCGGTGAAGGACTGAAATCCTGCAGCGCCCGCAAGGTCCCCCTGCTCAAGAAAGCACATATATAGGCCCGTCTGAAGTTTGCCAATGAACATCTGAATGATTCAGAGGAGAACTGGGTGAAAGTGTTGTGGTCAGATGAGACCAAAATCGAGCTCTTTGGCATCAACTCAACTCGCCGTGTTTGGAGGAGGAGGAATGCTGCCTATGACCCCAAGAACACCATCCCCACCGTCAAACATGGAGGTGGAAACATTATGCTTTGGGGGTGTTTTTCTGCTAAGGGAACAGGACAACTTCACAGCATCAAAGGGACGATGGACGGGGCCATGTACCGTCAAATCTTGGGTGAGAACCTCCTTCCCTCAGCCAGGGCATTGAAAATGGGTTGTGGATGGGTATTCCAGCATGACAATGACCCAAAACACACGGCCAAGGCAACAAAGGAGTGGCTCAAGAAGAAGCACATTAAGGTCCTGGAGTGGCCTAGCCAGTCTCCAGACCTTAATCCCATAGGAAATCTGCGGAGGGAGCTGAAGGTTCGAGTTACCAAACGTCAGGCTCGAAACCTTAATGACTTGGAGAAGATCTGCAAAGAGGAGTGGGACAAAATCCCTCCTGAGATGTGTGCAAACCTGGTGGCCAACTACAAGAAACGTCTGACCTCTGTGATTGCCAACAAGGGTTTTTCCACCAAGTACTAAGTCATGTTTTGCAGAGGGGTCAAATACTTATTTCCCTCATTAAAATGCAAATCAATTTATTATATTTTTGACATGCGTTTTTCTGGATTTTTTTGTTGTTATTCTGTCTCTCACTGTTCAAATAAACCTACCATTAAAATGATAGACTGATCATGTCTTTGTCAGTGGGCAAACGTACAAAATCAGCAGGGGATCAAATACTTTTTTCCCTCACTGTATTCAACATATAATATAGAACATGGATCATCAACTAGATTCAGCCTTGGGCTGATTTTACCTTGAGTGGATGGTCAGGGGTCCGGAACATAATTACAAATAATTTGTAGACTGCAAATTGACTGCAACAAGCCCAAACAGATATTTGACTAAAACATAATAATTTCAAACCTTGCTTATGATCACATACACCGTACATATCTCTCTATTTTGCGTGGAAATACTTTGTAACAGATTTCATATTTGCTGATTTGCTCGTGTTTTAAACTTGGGGGGCAAATAAAATCACCCATGGGCCAAATTCGGCATGCGGGCTGCCAGTTGAGGAACCCTGACATAACATATTCTACATATAAGATATTCTACATATAATAAATTCTACATATAACATATTCTACATATAAGATATTCTACATATAACAAATTCTACATATCACATATTCTACATATAACATATTATACCTATAACATTCTACATATAGAATTGAGGTCGGAAGTTTACATACACCTTAGCCAAATACATTTAAACTCTGTTTTTCACAATTCCTGACATTTAAGTACAAATTCCCTGTCTTAGGTCAGTTAGGATCACCACTTTATTTTAAGAATGTGAAATGTCAGAATAATAGTAGAGAGAATTATTTATTTCAGCTTTTATTTATTTCATCACATTCACAGTGGGTCAGAAGTTTACATACACTCAATTAGTATTTGGTAGCATTGCATTTAAACTGTTTAACTTGGGTCAAACGTTTCGGGTAGTCTTCCACATGCTTCCCACAATAAGCTGGGTGAAATTTGGACCATTCCTCCTGACAGAGCTGGTGTAACTGAGTCAGGTTTGTAGGCCTCCTTGCTCGCACACGGTTTTTCAGTTCTGCCCACACATTTTCTATAGGATTGAGGTCATGGCTTTGTAATGGCCACTCCAATACCTTGACTTTGTTGTCCTTAAGCAATTTTGCCACAACTTTGGAAATATGCTTGGAGTCATTGTCCATTTGGAAGACCCATTTGCGACCAAGCTTTAACTTCCTGACTGACGTCTTGAGATGTTGCTTCAATATATACATATAATTTTTCTTCCTCATGATGCCATCTATTTTGTGAAGTGCACCAGTCCCTCCTGCAGCAAAGCACCCCCACAGCATGATGCTGCCACCCCCGTGCTTCACGGTCGGGATGGTGTTCTTCGGCTTGCAAGTCACCCCCTTTTCCTCCAAACATAACGATGGTCATTATGGCCAAACAGTTCTATTTTTGTTTCATCAGACCAGAGGACATTTCTCCAAAAAGTACAATCTTTGTCCCCATGTGCAGTTGCAAACCGTAGTCTGGCATTTTTATGGCGGTTTTGGAGCAGTGGCTTCTTCCTTGCTGAGCGGCCTTTCAGGTTATGTCGATATAGGACTCGTTTTTACTGTGGATATATTTACTTTTGTACCTGTTTCCTCCAGCATCTTCACAAGGTCCTTTGCTGTTGTTCTGGGATTGATTTGCACTTTTCGCACCAAAGTACATTCATCTCTAGGAAACAGAACGCGTCTCCTTCCTGAGCGGTATGACAGCTGTGTGGTCCCATGGTGTTTATACTTGCGTGCTATTGTTTGTACAGATGAACGTGGTACGTTCAGGCATTTGGAAATTGCTCCCAAGGATGAACCAGACTTGTGGAGGTCTACAATTTTTTGGCTGATTTCTTTTGATTTTCCCATGATATCAAGCAAAGAGGCATTGATTTTGAAGATAGGCCTTGAAATACATCCACAGAAAAACCTCCAATTGACTCAAATTATGTCAATTAGCCTATCAGAAGCTTCTAAAGCCATGACATCATGTTCTGGAATTTTCCAAGCTGTTTAAAGGCACAGTCAACTTAGTATATGTAAACTTCTGACCCACTGGAATTGTGATACAGTGAATTATAAGTGAAATAATATGTCTGTAAACAATTGTTGGAAAATTACTTGTGTCATGCACAAAGTAGATGTCCTAACCGACTTGCCAAAACTATAGTTTGTTAACAAGAAATTTGTGGAGTGGTTGAAAAATGAGTTTTAATGACTCAAACCTAAGTGTGTGTAAACTTCCGACTTCAACTGTAACACATTATCATAATATACATATAACTTATCTACATATAACATATTATCATATTCTACATATAATATATTATCATATTCTACATATAACATATTATCATATTCTACATATAATATATTATCATATTCTACATATAACATATTCTACATATAACATGCAGTGCCTTCTGAAAGTATGCTGACCACTTGCCTTTTATGTTACAACATTACTCTAAAATTGATAACACATTTCCTCATCAATCTACACACAATACCCCATGAAGACGAAGCAAAAACAGGTTTTGGGTTTTTGTGTGCAAATGTATTAAAAATAAAATGTATGTAAATTGCTTATTTACATAAGTATTCAGACCCTTGGCTATGAAACTCGAAATTAAGGTCAGGTGCATTTCCATTGATCATCCTTGAGATGTTTCTACAATTTGATTGGAGTCCACCTGTGGTAAATTAAATTGATTGGACATGATTTGGAAAGGCACACACCTGTCTATATAAGGTCCCACAGTTGACAGTGCATGTCAGAGCAAAAACCAAGCCACGAGGTCGAAGGAATTGTCTGTAGTGCTCCGAGACAGGATTGTGTCGAGCCACAGATCTGTGGAAGGGTACCAAAAACGTTCTGCAGCATTGAAGGTCCCCAAGAACACATTCTTAAATGGAAGAAGTTAGGAACCACCAATACTCTTCCTAGAGCTGGCCGCGCGGCCAAACTGAGCAATCGGGGGAGAAGGGCCTTAGTTAGGGAGATAACGAAGAACCCGATGGTTACTCTGACAGAGCTCCAGAGTTCCTCTGTGGAGATTGGAGTACCTTCCAGAAGGACAACCATCTCGGCAGCACTCCACCAATCAGACTCTTATGGTAGAGTGGCCAGATGGAAGCCATTCCTCAGTAAAAGGCACATGACAGCCCGCTTGGAGTTTGCCAAAAGGCACCTAAAGTACTCTCGGACAATGAGAAACAAGATTCTCTGCTCTGATGAAACCAAGATTGAACTCTTTGGCCTGAATGCCAAGCGTCATGTCTGGAGGAAACCTGGCACCATCCCTACGGTGAAGCATGGTGGTGGCAGCATCATGCTGTGGGGATGTCTTTCAGTGGCAGGGACTGGGAGACTAGTCTGGATCGAGGGAAAGATGAACGGAGCAAAGTACAGAGAGATCCTTAATGAAAACCTGCTCCAGAGCACTCAAGACTTCAGACTGGGGCGAAGGTTCACCTTCCAACAGGACAATGACCCTAAGCACACAGCCAAGACAACGCAGGAGTGGCTTCGGGACAAGTCTTTGAATGTCCTTGAGTCCCCATCTTACCTGACAGAGCTTGAGAGGATCTGCAGAGAAGAATGGGAAAAGCTCCCCAAATACAGGTGTAACATATTCTACATATCACATATTCTAAATATAACATATTATCATATTCTACACGTAACATATTTTGACATTCTACATATAACACATCATATTCTACATATAACATTGTCACATCTGCTCCTGCAACGCCCTCTACCGCTCATCTTGTGTCTCCTGGACCTGCCGCCACTCCCCCAGAACACTCTCCCTCTCCCTCTCTCCCTCTGTGTGTGTGTGTGTGATTGTGTGGGCGGAGACAGGTGTGCTGGAGTCAGAGCAGATCCCCACCAGCTGCAACCTGTTCCAATATTCAAGACCTCTACGAATACTCAGTCCTGCCACTTCCACACTGCCAGATCGTAATCTCTGCTCAGTCAGTCTACGCTTCTAGCCGTTTGTTACTATTCAGATCCTGTTATCCTGTTGTGCCTGTTTTCCTTGCCTGACGCTGTTTTCCTCTCCGCTACAGTTCTGCCCGCTCCGACTCTGGTCCCTGTCTCCAGTCCCACGTCTCGTCATCCTGCTACTCTGTCCTGGATTCCCCACTCTACTGCTCCCTTGGATTCCCCTCCGGACCTGCTCACCCTGTCTCAACCCCACTCGCTCCAGCCTCTGCCTCCGCACCTGGTTTCCAGCAGATTCCCCTGACCTCCACTCCATCTTCCCCGTGTTTCAATAAATACCTTGGTTACTTCATCCCAGTCTCCTCATCTGAGTCTGCTCTTGGGTTCCCCTGTTCCACTCCGCGTAACAGTACGATCTGGCCAAAGAGATGAACCCAGCAGACTCTGCTACTCTCCACCAAACCCCTCGTCGGCCAAGGCGCACTGCTCGAGCAACATGTCCAAGCCCTGAAGACCCTTCTGGAGCACATCAAGGAATTTTCACAGAGCCTGTCTGACCTACAGGGCCAACCCTTCGCCCAGAGCTCACAACCAGTTCCAAGACCTTCTCCTCCCGCTCCGGGAGCCGTTTGTTCCGACCGTTACGATGATAACCTCAGAGCTTGCAGAGCCTTTCTGGGACAATGTTCACTAATATTTGAGCAACAGCCCTACTCTTATGCTAGCGAATGGGCCAAGATGTCCTTTCTGATTGGCTGCCTCCGTGGCGCAGCGCTTTCCTGGGCCACGGCAGTGTGGGAGATGAAGAAAGTCTTCGGCCACCCGGTCTGTGGTAAGGATGCTGCTAAACCCTCCGTCAAGGTCCCCATAGTGTTGCTGAGATGGCATGTGAGTTCCGCACCCTCAACGTTGAGAGTGGCAGGAATGAGGAGGCCCTTCAGGGAGCATTCCAGAACGCGCTCACTGAGACCCTCAAGGACAAGTTGTTGTCCAGGGATGAGCCTGATGGACTTGATGAACTCATCTCTCTCGCTATCCGCATCAACAACTGTCTCCGTGAGCATCGGAGGGAGAGGGTAGGTAGGGTTGCATGTCCCATAACATCGGCTTCAGTGCCTTGTCCTCCTTCTCCGACTGCATCCATCCCCAGGCTCATCCAGATCCTGAACCCATGCAGCTAGGCCGGGCCTGTCTCTCTCCAGAGGAGAGGCAACGACGAATCGGCGCTAGGAGCTGCCTATACTGTGACCAGGTTGGTCACTTTGTTTCCAGGGGGCTCGGCAGTAGTGGGGGATATACTATTGAGTCAAATCGCCTGCCCATCTTCCCCCAGACCCCTGCTTGAAGGTAACTTTGTGTGGCACAGCCAGGCTTTTCCTCTGCCTGCTCTCATCGTTTTCGGGCACCGACGAGAGCTTCCTGGACCGAGGTGTTGTTTTTCCCAGTTGGGCCTGGACACTGTCCCACTCGATTCGCCCCTCAATGCCAACGCACTCAATGGACAGCTCCTCACCCGTGTCTGTGAGAGAACCGTTCCTGTCATTCTGTGTCTCTCTGGAAACCACCAGGAAAATATCAGTTTCCACATAATTGACTGTCCTTACTCTCCCCTGGTTCTTGGCCATCCATGGTTAAAGCTACACAACCCACAGATTGACTGGACCACCGGAAAGGTAACCACTTGGAGTTCATTCTGTCACTTTAATTGTTTACATTCTGCCCTTCCCCCTGCCTTGTCTGTGTCCCAGTTCATTCCAGAACATCCGGACCTGTCATCAGTTCCTCCCGAGTATCATGATCTAGCTCCTGTGTTCAGCAAGCACTACGCCCTGTCGCTGTCGCCTCATCGGCCGTATGACTGCGCCATTGACCTCCAGCCTGGAGCTCCTCTCCCCAGTAGCCGGTTGTTTAACCTCCTCATCCTGAGCAAGAGGCTATGGAGAGGTACATCCAGGATTCTCTGGCTGCAGGACTTATCAAGCCATCTTCCTCCCCGTTGGGTGCTGTGTTTTTCTTTGTGAAGAAGAAGGATGGGTCATTGAGGCCGTGCATAGACTTCCATGGTCTGAATAATATCACTGTGAAGAACAAGTACCCATTGCCACTCATCAGCTCTGCTTTTGTCCCCTCCATGGTGCCACGGTAATTACCAAACTCAACCTCCGGAATGCCTACCACCTTGTCCCCATAAGCGAGGAGGACGAGTGGAAGACTGCGTTCAACACACCACTTGGTCACTTTGAGTATTTGGTCATGCCTTTTGGTCTTACTAACGCCCCTGCTGTTTTCCAAAACCGAGTCAATGACGTGCTGAGGGATGTGATTGGACACTTTATTATTTGTCTATTTAGATTACATCCTGATTTCTTCCAAGGACCACGAGGCTCACCAGCAACACGTTCGCCAAGCTTTTTGTTAAAGCTGAAAAATGTGAGTTCCATGCTGCCACAGTGTCTTTCCTGGGTTATATTATTGCACAGGGACAGTTACGTATGGACCCCGCCAAGGTCATGGAAGTCACAGAGTGGCCTGCGCCCTCCAACCTGAAGCAGCTACAGCATTTCTTGGGGTCTGCTAATCTTAACAGACCTTTCATCTGCAACTATAGCCATCTGGCAGCACCTCTCAACACTCTCACCTCCACCTCCACCTCTCACCTCCACCTCCACTCCGTTCCACTGGACTCCTGAGGCAGAGGCAGTATTCCTGGAACTCAAGCGTCGCTTCACCTCCGCTCCGGTCCTTACTCAGCCCGACCCAGAACTCCAGTTCATCGCGGAGGTGGATGCCTCTGACACCGGGGTAGGTGCTGTTCTGTCTCAACTTTCCCCCTCTGATCAGAAGGTCCACCCATGTGCATTCTTTTCCCATAAGCTCTCACCTGCAGAGAGGAATTTTGACATCGGAAACCAGGAACTCCTGGCAGTTAAGCTGGCTCTGGAGGAATGGCAGCACTGGCTGTAGGGCTCTGTAACCCCCTTCATCGTGTGGACAGACCATAAAAACCTGTCCTTTATCCAGACCGGCAAATGTCTGAACATCCAGCAAGCCAGGTGGGCCTTGTTCTTCAGTAGATTCAATTTCACATTCACTTATCACCCCGGTTCGAGGAATACCAAGCCTGATGCTCTCTCTCACCGGTTCACCACCGACAACACGGGTACCGAGCCAGAAGCCATTGTGCCATCCACCTGCATCGTTGCCGCCGTCACCTGGGAGATCGAGTCCCGTATCCGCCAGGCTCAGCAGAACCAGCCTGATCCGGGTAACGGTCCTAGTAATGCTCTGTTTGTCCAAGATTGTGTTCGCTCTGATGTTCTTACCCACCTCACCTGTCACCATGGTATGAACCGGACCCTCGCCTTCCTGCGTCAGCGCTTTTGGTGGCCCACCATGGAGAGAGATGTCCGGGAGTTTGTCTCAGCCTGTTCGGTTTATGCCCGGAACAAGACCACTAAACCCACTTCCAGTCTGCTCCACCCTCTTCCCATACCCAGTCACCCCTGGTCACACATAGCTCTGGACTTCATCACTGGCCTTCCCCCATCTAACGGTAACTCCGTCATCCTCACCATTAGTGACAGGTTTTCCAAAATGGCTCCCTTAATTCCCCTCTCTAAGCTCCCGTCCTCCAGGGAGACTGCGGACCTGTTAGTATCCTATGTGTTTTGTCTGCATGACATCCCCACTGACATCGTTTCCGACAGAGGACCCCAGTTTACCTCCCAGGTATGGAGATCCTTCTGTCCAGCTCTTGGTATCAATGTCAGTCTTTCTTCTGGATATCACCCCCAGACCAATGGCCAGACCAACGGTCAGACAGAACGGGCCAACCCTACTCTGCGTGACTTCTGCTAACACTACCTCCTGGAGCGCTCAGCTACCCTGGGTTGAATATGCCCACAACAAACTCACCAACACCTCGTCAGGTATGTCACCCTTCGAGTGTGCTCTGGGTTACCAACCCCCGCTTGTTCCCCGCCCAAGACGTTGAGGTTGCGGTTCCCTCTGGCCAGGACCATCTGCGCCGTTGTCACCGTACCGTCGCTGGGCCTCAGCTCCAGTCTACACCCTGGGTCAAAAGGTATGGCTCTCATCGAAGGACCTGCCATTGAAGGTGGCATCGAATAAACTTTTCCCCCGATTCATTGGTCCCTTTGAAATTGACCGTGTCATTAATCCCTCTGCGGTGCGCCTGAAACTCCCAGCCTCACTCAGGATCCATCCTACCTTCCACGTATCCCTGATTAAACCTGTCTGCTCCAGTCCCCTGTCTCCTCCTGCAGCAGCTCCTCCACCCCCTCGGCTCATTGATGACCATCTTGCCTATACCGTCCGACTGCTTCTGGACGTGGGCCGTCGGGGTCGTGGCTGGCAGTACCTGGTGGACTGGGAAAGATACGGGCCTGAGGAGCGCTGCTGGGTGCCCTGCCATCACATTCTGGACCCCTCCCTCTTACGGGATTTCTATACCTCACTCCCAGATAAGCCTCTACTGCTCATCCTGTGTCTCCTTGACCTGCTGCAACTCCCCCAGTACTCTCTCCCTCTCTCTTTGTGTGTGTGTGTGATTGTGTGGGCGGAGACAGGTGTACTGGAGTCAGAGCAGATCCCCACCAGCTGCAACCTGTTCCAATATTCAAGACCTCTACAAATACTCAGTCCTGCCACTTCCACACTGCCAGATTGTAATCTCTGCTCAGTCAGTCTACGCTTCTAGCCGTTTGTTACTATTCAGATCATGTTATTCTGTTGTGCCTGTTTTCCTTGCCTGACGCGGTTTTCCTCTCCGCAACAGTTCTGCCCGCTCCGACTCTGGTCCCTGTCTCCAGTCGCACGTCTCGTCATCCTGCTACTCTGTCCTGGATTCCCCACTCTACTACTCCCTTGGATTCCCCTCCGGACCTGCTCACCCTGTCTCAACCCCACTCGCTCCAGCCTCAGCCTCCGCACCTGGTTTCCAGCAGTTTCCCCTGACCTGCACTCCATCTTCCCCGTGTTTCAATAAATAACTTGGTTACTTCATCCCAGTCTCCTCATCTGAGTCTGCTCTTGGGTTCCCCTGTTCCACTCCGCGTAACAAACATTATCATATTCTACATATAATGTATGATCATATTCTAAACATAACATGTCATGTTCTACATATAACATTATCATATTCTACTTATAACATAGGATCATATTCGACATATAACATTATCATATTCTACATACAGTGGGGAGAACAAGTATTTGATACACTGCCGATTTTGCAGGTTTTCCTACTTACAAAGCATTTAGAGGTCTGTAATTTTTATAATATGTACACTTCAACTGTGAGAGACGGAATCTAAAACAAAAATCCAGAAAATCACATTGTATGATTTTCAAGTAATTAATTTGCATTTTAAAATTTGCATTTTAATGCATGACAGTATTTGATACATCAGAAAAGCAGAACTTAAAATTTGGTACAGAATCCTTTGTTTGCAATTACAGAGATCATACGTTTCCTGTAGGTCTTGACCAGGTTTGCACACACTGCAGCAGGGATTTTGGCCCACTCCTCCATACAGACCTTCTCCAGATCCTTCAGGTTTCGGGGCTGTCGCTGGGCAATAAGGACTTTCAGCTCCCTCCAAAGATTTTCTATTGGGTTCAGGTCTGGAGACTGGCTAGGCCACTCCAGGACCTTGAGATGCTTCTTACGGAGCCACTCCTTAGTTGCCCTGGCTGTGTGTTTCAGGTCGTTGTCATGCTGGAAGACCCAGCCACGACCCATCTTCAATGCTCTTACTGAGGGAAGGAGGTTGTTGGCCAAGATCTCGCGATACATGGCCCCATCCATCGTCCCCTCAATACGGTGCAGTCGTCCTGTCCCCTTTGCAGAAAAGCATCCCCAAAGAATTATGTTTCCACCAACATGCTTCACGGTTGGGATGGTGTTCTTGGGGTTGTACTCATCCTTCTTCTTCCTCCAAACACAGCGAGTTGAGTTTAGACCAAAAAGCTCTATTTTTGTCTCATCAGACCACATGACCTTCTCCCATTCCTCCTCTGGATCATCCAGATGGTCATTGGCAAACTTCAGACGGGCCTGGACATGCGCTGGCTTGAGCAGGGGGACCTTGTGTGCGCTGCAGGATTTTAATCCATGACGGCGGAATGTGTTACTAATGGTTTTCTTTGAGACTGTGGTCCCAGCTCTCTTCAGGTCATTGACCAGGTCCTGCTGTGTAGTTCTGGGCTGATCCCTCACCTTCCTCATGATCATTGATGCCCCACGAGGTGAGATCTTGCATGGAGCCCCAGACCGAGGGTGATTGACCATCATCTTGAACTTCTTCCATTTTCTAATAATTGTGCCAACAGTTGTTTCCTTCTCACCAAGCTGCTTGCCTATTGTCCTGTAGCCCCTCCCAGCCTTGTGCAGGTCTACAATTTTATCCCTGATGTCCTTACACAGCTCTCTGGTCTTGGCCATTGTGGAGAGGTTGGAGTCTGTTTGATTGAGTGTGTGGACAGGTGTCTTTTATAAAGGTAACAAGTTCAAACAGGTGCAGTTAATACAGGTAATGAGTGGAGAACAGGAGGGCTTCTTAAAGAAAAACTAACAGGTCTGTGAGAGACGGAATTCTTACTGGTTGGTAGGTGATCAAATACTTATGTCATGCAATAAAATGCAAATTAATTACTTAAAAATCGTACAATGTGATTTTCTGGATTTTTGTTTTAGATTCCGTCTCTCACAGTTGAAGTGTACCTATGATAAAAATTACAGACCTCTACATGCTTTGTAAGTAGGAAAACCTGCAAAATTGGCAGTGTATCAAATACTTGTTCTCCCCACTGTATAACACATTATCACAATTAACATATACCATATTATCATATTCTACATATAATACATTCTACACATAACATATCATGTTCTACATATAACATTATCATTCTCAACATATAAATATGATCATATAATACATAATCATATTCTACATATAATATATAATATACTACATATAACATATCATATTCTACATATAACATATCATATTCTATATATAACATATCATATTCTACATATAACATATTCTACATATAATATAATAATATAATATGCCATTTAGCAGACGCTTTTATCCAAAGCGACTTACAGTCATGCGTGCATACATTTTTTTTGTGTGTATGGGTGGTCCCGGGGATCGAACCCACTACCTTGGCTTTACAAGCGCCATGCTCTCTACCAGCTGAGCTACATATAACCTTATCATATTCCACATATAACACGTGATCATATTCTACATATAAGATATTGTTATATTCTAAATATAACATATTCTACATATAACTTGTTCTACATTTAACATACACTGAGTGTACAAAACATTAGGAACACATGCTCTTTCCATGACATCGACTGACCAGGTGAATCCAGGTGAAAGCTATGATCCCTTATTGATGTCACTTGTTAAATCCACTTAAAATCAGTGTAGATGAAGGGGATGAGACAAGTTAAAGGAGGATTTTAAACCTTGAGACATTTGAGACATGGATTGTGTATGTGTGCCATTCAGAGGGTGAGTGCCTTTGAACGGGGTATGGTAGTAGGTGCCAGGTACACCAGTTTGTGTCAAGAACTGCAACGTTGCTGGGTTTTTCACACTCAACAGTTCCCATGTGTATCAAGAATGGTCCATGCCCCGACGAATTGAGGTTGTTCTGAGGGCAAAAGGGGGTGCAACTCAATATTAGGAAAGTGTTCCTAATGTTTAGTACACTCAGTGTATGTGGAGATATGTGCACCACGTCATTGCTATGTGTGCTATTCAGAAGGTGAAAGGGCAAGACAAAATATTTAAGCGCCTTTGATCAGGGTATGGTAGTAGGTGCCAGGTGCACCAGTTTGAATGTGTCAAGAACTTAAATGCTGCTGGGTTTCTCACGCTCAACAGTTTCCCGTGTGTATCAAGAATGGTCCACCACTCAAAAGACATCCAGCCAACTTAACACACCTGTGGGAAGCATTGGAGTCAACATGGGGCCAACATCCCTTCTGAATGCTTTCAACACCTTGTAGAGTCCATGCCCCGACTAATTGAGGCTGTTCTGAGGGCAAAAGGGGGTGCAACTCAATATTAGGAAGGTGTTCCTAATGTTGTGTGCACTCAGTGTATTTTCATTTTAGTCATTTAGCAGACGCTCTTATCCAGAGCAACTTACAGTTAGTGAATACATTTTTTTTTTATACTGCCCCCCCCGTGGGAAACGAACCCACAACCCTGGCGTTGCAAACGCCATGCTCTATCAACTGAGCTACATCCCTGCCGGCCATTCCCTCCCCTACCCTGGACAACGCTGGGCCAATTGTGCGCCGCCCATGAGTCTCCCGGTCGCGGCCGGCTGCGACAGAGCCTGGATTCGAACCAGGATCTAGTGGCACAGTTAGCACTGCGATGCAGTGCCTTAGACCACTACGCCACTCAGGAGTTGTTGTTGCTTTAGATTAGATTCATCCCTTTCCTTTGAGACATCCCTTAAAATGGTGGTTGGGCTGGAAATACATAAGGCCAAATTCTTCTGCGATTCCCTCAATTCAAATAAATACAACGACTTCACTAGACAGGATAGCTAGATACTTATGCCTCCAGCTCCAGTCCCAGTTCCAGTTTGTGGCCACCGGCATTGATGCTTTTTCCGTCGACCAGTGCAGACAGGACGAGTTTCATACCTGGCCGCAGTGTCTGGGTATAGCCAACTCCCACCAAGCTGGCATTGTTAACTTTAGCAGATATTGAGGTAGTGGAGTCCAGCTGGTACTTGGCAGCGATGCCAAAGCGGGTGCTGTTGCTGCCTGCTGTCCAGGCCAGGTTCACAGCAGTCTCCAGCTGGTCATTTACCTTCTGGTAGATGGACCCTCCAAACTCTGTGCCATCATTAACATTGGTGTGCAGCTGGAAATCTCCTGTCTTATAGCCAACAGCGAAGTTGCTCTGGGTCATTTTGGACTTGGCCGTGTCGAAGGCCATCTGATAGCCAGCCAGCCATCCCTCGTATCCGGCCACCGCTGCCCCGTGGATGGCCGGGCCGGCAAAGTCAAAGTCTACATCCACACCCAGGTTGACGTATTCACGCTTATAGACAGTCTTCACCTTCCCACTCTTCTTGCCAGAATTTGGTGAGAATTGGGTGTCGAACGTAACTTTCAGTCCTTTGGTGATCTGGTCTTCAACGGTGATCTCAGTCCCCAGAGTGTTGTCTGTTGTCCACTTCTCTGTAAACGTCAGGCCGTATTCACCCCATTTGTACTTAGTCTCCAAGTTCCCGTTGACTTTGCTGGTGTCAGTGTTGGAGGAGCCCGAGGTTTTGAATTCCACTCCACTTGAAGACTTGGTCTTGACATCAAGTTTCACCAATCCAAAACCATATCCTTTGTTGAAGATGTCCTTTGCAGATTTGCCAAGGTCACCATATGATGGAGGTACAGCCATTATACCTCAGTTGGTTTGACTTGTTTTCAGGCTGTTTCTGACACCGCGTCGCGATACAGTCGTGTCCAGCTGGAGGGCGATGAAGGAGAAACACATAGAGATAGGGCAGAAGTCATATTCTACATATAACATATTCTACATATAACATATTATCATATTCTTCATATAACATTCTACATCTACAGTGGGGGAAAAAAAGTATTTAGTCAGCCACCAATTGTGCAAGTTCTCCCACTTAAAAAGATGAGAGAGGCCTGTAATTTTCATCATAGGTACATGTCAACTATGACAGACAAAATGAGAAAAAAAATCCAGAAAATCACATTGTAGGATTTTTAATGAATTTATTTGCAAATTATGGTAGAAAATAAGTATTTGGTCAATAACAAAAGTTTCTCAATACTTTGTTATATACCCTTTGTTGGCAATGACACAGGTCAAACGTTTTCTGTAAGTCTTCACAAGGTTTTCACACACTGTTGCTGGTATTTTGGCCCATTCCTCCATGCAGATCTCCTCTAGAGCAGTGATGTTTTGGGGCTGTCGCTGGGCAACACGGACTTTCAACTCCCTCCAATGATTTTCTATGGGGTTGAGATCTGGAGACTGGCTAGGCCACTCCAGGACCTTGAAATGCTTCTTACGAAGCCACTCCTTCGTTGCCCGGGTGGTGTGTTTGGGATCATTGTCATGCTGAAAGACCCAGCCACGTTTCATCTTCAATGCCCTTGCTGATGGAAGGAGGTTTTCACTCAAAATCTCACAATACATGGCCCCATTCATTCTTTCCTTTACACGGATCAGTCGTCCTGGTCCCTTTGCAGAAAAACAGCCCCAAAGCATGATGTTTCCACCCCCATGCTTCACAGTAGGTATGGTGTTCTTTGGATGCAACTCAGCATTCTTTGTCCTCCAAACACGACGAGTTGAGTTTTTACCAAAAATTATATTTTGGTTTCATCTGACCATATGACATTCTCCCAATACTCTTCTGGATCATCCAAATGCACTCTAGCAAACTTCAGATTGGCCTGGACATGTACTGGCTTAAGCAGGGGGACACGTCTGGCACTGCAGGATTTGAGTCCCTGGCGGCGTAGTGTGTTACTGATGGTAGGCTTTGTTACTTTGGTCCCAGCTCTCTGCAGGTCATTCACTAGGTCCCCCCGTTTCAGTCTTCCCAGCCTGGTGCAGGTCTACAATTTTGTTTCTGGTGTCCTTTTACATTCTACATGTCATATATTATCATATTCTATATATAACACGTGATCATATTCTACATATCATACATCATATTCTACATATCATATATGCTCATATTCTATATATAACATATTATCGTATTCTACAGATCATATATGATCATATTCTACATATCATATATGATCATATTCTACATATCATATATTATCATATTCTACATATAATATATGATCATATTCTACATATAATATATGATCATATTCTACATATAATATATAATCATATTCTACATATCATATATTATCATATTCTACATATCATATATTATCATTTTCTTAAGCCCTTGCTGAAGATGCTCTATTCTCTGGGGAATTTTTCACGACACATTTTCTTTCCTCCACGACGCAACCTATTTTCTCACTTTTGTCTCTCATTTCACTTAAGATCCTGTTTATTCTAAATCCATATAAGTTTGGAATTAACTAGATGCCAACATCTTACAAATCCTGTTAATAAGCATGGAAGATGACTGTGTCACGCCCTGGCTCTGGGGACTCTTATAAGTTGAGCCAGGGTGTGAATTTTCTATGTGTCATTTTCTATGTCATGATCTAGTTCGTGTAGATCTATGTTGGCCAGGGTGGTTCCCAATCAGAGGCAGCTGATTCTCGTTGTCTCTGATTGTGAACCATACTTAGGCAGCCTGTTGGCACTAGTTATTTGTGGGATCTTGTTTCCGTAAGGTTTGTTTTGGTGTATTAACCTAGGACTTCACGTATCGTTTGGTTTGTTGTTTTGTTTGTGTGTGTACTTAATAAAAGATGTACGCTTACCACGCTGCGCCTTGGTCCGCTTCTTCCTGTAACGATCATGACAGACTGCCATTATAAGTTATGAACTTTTCATAAGGATCCTTGACTTGATGAATTGATCCATAATTCGACACCTCACCCAGCCCTACTGTGTGACTGGGTATAACTTTAAATTGAATTAATCCTATCAACCTTCATAGCCATCTCTACTGAAATGGATCAAAAGAAAGCTTTGTCAGATGTCCTCATTGTGAACCATGCTGATATCGGTACTTTGCTGAAGGGCAGAAGTGAAGAGTGAATGGGTTATCTTATTGAATAAGGAGTAGGAGGTTTTATCGCTGGTTAAATGGCATGCCTCATCTCCTCTGATGTATCACCCTGAGCCCGGGGGGACTTTGTGTGTGTGTTTGACAATGTCCTCACTGGCTGCGCCCGGAGCTAATGTTGAGACAATGAGCCTGCTCTCCTCCATCTCCTCTTCTCACTTATGTTTAAGAGTCTATTTGTCTTTTTTATTGACGGTCATTCAATCAGTCCAGGCACATTAAATCATGTGATCCTCACTGTGTTGGCTGGCTGTTCTGTTCAAAACACCTTCAGGAGATTATCAATGCTCAGTTAATTCTGTACACATGACTTACTGTAGCTAGCTTGATAGCACTCACCCAGGGCTGTTTTTCCACTGCAGCAGTATAGTGTAGATGTCTCAGTTGGCAGAGGACCCTTGTCCTGTCTGTCGCAGTCTGTTTGAAGTCTGCTGTGTATACCTCTCAGCTCCTCTCTGGCTGTCACAGTGTTCAGGCAGGGCCAGACAGAGACAGGGAGTCACTTTATGGGTATTGAACGGTTCCATCTCCAGCTCTGATGCAGTCAGGGGAGAGGTAATCACTGGGTCACAGAAAGAGAGGGCATCCCTCTTTTATTGCTTGTGTTGTACCCAGATATGGGACAATATGATAGGTTCATGTGAAAAAACAGTAAGGTTGGGCAAGTACACAATGCTGTAGGAGTAAATCCTTGAAAGTAGCACAGGTTAGCACATTTCTGTTTTCTGTTCCTTGTAGTGTTTTTCTATGAATGCATTGGTGTAGAAATGATTAGTTATTTGACTGAAAATTACTCTTATCCCTAACTAACACTCAAGGGACAATCCTCGTCCCTCACCCACAACCACAACCACAACCATGCCAAATGGGAGGTTCTGGTGCCCCATAAAAACGTGTTTCCCCTCTGAACGCCACACTGCTCCTCCAGGGAGGCCCATCTGCAGACAGGTTAATGGCATATCCAGGCCAATCCTGTAATAGCTGTCTGCCATGGGCGCCACCGCCGCAGCTAACCAATGTTGACTGGAAGGGGAGTGGAGGGGAGGGAGAGAAAGAGGTGGTTGCTGGTGGAAAAGTTCACTTTAAAACACAGGGGTGGGACAACAGAGCCACAATTGAGGAGCCAATAAACTCTGACACTACATCCCTTGGGAGCCAATGGGAGGAAGGTACTATTATCGAGTTTTGACATGGGAGGCACTAACCGCGGCTGACTGGAAGCCCCCATTGGCCCTGGCAGGCTGTTAAACCTCCGAGTCATCACACCAAGGATTAGAACAGGGGATGACTGTCATGGTTGATGCACTCTGATTCAGGCTTCCTATTAACGGCTATCTTCTGCCTGTGGGCTGAGGAGGTGGGCGGGTTTAGGTTTCATCACACAAATGAAACATTACAAGACTCCCACATTGATGGTGCCTGTGCGTTATATGCGATCATAATGAGGACGTTGGTATTTCAATCTGGGCTAGAGAGGAACTGTTCAAACCAGTGGCGGTTGGTGCCGTTTAAGACGAGGGAGGACGATTATTTTCTTTATTCACATGGCCTTATTTCTGTTAGAGCATATTGGATGACTGTCATTCATATTCCATTCACCCAGCTCAATGTAACATCGATATATTTAGGCTACTACATGATACTCAGTATGAAAAATGTATGCACTCACTAACAGTAAGTCGCTCCTGTCTCCCACAGACAGACGCCTGCTCCTGTCTCCCACAGACAGACGCCTGCTCCTGTCTCTGATGCCTGCTCCTGTCTCCCACAGACAGAGCCTGCTCCTGTCTCCCACAGACAGATGCCTGCTCCTGTCTCCCACAGACAGACGCCTGCTCCTGTCTCCCACAGACAGACGCCTGCTCCTGACTCCCACAGACAGATGCCTGCTCCTGTCTCTGATGCCTGCTCCTGTCTCCCACAGACAGACGCCTGCTCCTGTCTCCCACAGACAGATACCTGCTCCTGTCTCCCACAGACAGATGCCTGCTCCTGTCTCCCACAGACAGATGCCTGCTCCTGTCCACCACAGACAGATACCTACTCCTGTCTCCCACAGACAAACGCCTGATCCAGTCTCCCACAGACTGACGCCTGATCCTGTCTCCCGCAGACAGATGCCTGCTCCTGTCTACCACAGACAGACGCCTGCTCCTGTCTCCCACAGACAGATACCTACTCCTGTCTCCCACAGACAGATGCCTGCTCCTGTCTACCACAGTTAGATGCCTACTCCTGTCTCCCACAGACAGACACCTGCTCCAGTCTCCTACAGACAGACACCTGATCCTGTCTCCTGCAGACAGACGCCTGCTCCAGTCTACCACAGACAGACGCCTGCTCCAGTCTCCCACAGACAGACGCCTGCTCCAGTCTCCCACAGACAGACGCCTGCTCCAGTCTCCCACAGACAGACGCCTGCTCCAGTCTCCCACAGAGAGACGCCTGCTTCTGTCTCCCACAGACAGACGCCTGCTCCAGTCTCCCACAGACAGACGCCTGCACCAGTATCCCACAGACAGACGCCTGCTCCAGTCTCCCACAGACAGACGCCTGCTCCAGTCTCCCACAGACAGACGCCTGCTCCAGTCTCCCACAGACAGACGCCTGATCCTGTCTACCACAGTTAGATGCCTGCTCCAGTCTCCCACAGACAGACGCATGCTCCTGTCTCCCACAGACAGACGCCTGCTCCTGTCTCCTAGAGACAGATGCCTGCTCCAGTCTACCACAGACAGACGCCTGCTCCAGACTCCCACAGACAGACGCCTGATCCTGTCTCCCACAGACAGACGCCTACTCCAGTCTCCCACAGACAGACGCCTGCTCCAGACTCCCACAGACAGACGCCTGCTCCTGACTCCCACAGACAGATGCCTGCTCCTGTCTCTGATGCCTGCTCCTGTCTCCCACAGACAGACGCCTGCTCCTGTCTACCACAGACAGATACCTGCTCCTGTCTCCCACAGACAGATAACTGCTCCTGTCTCCCACAGACAGATGCCTGCTCCTGTCCACCACAGACAGATACCTACTCCTGTCTCCCACAGACAAACGCCTGATCCAGTCTCCCACAGACTGACGCCTGATCCTGTCTCCCGCAGACAGATGCCTGCTCCTGTCTACCACAGACAGACGCCTGCTCCTGTCTCCCACAGACAGATACCTACTCCTGTCTCCCACAGACAGATGCCTGCTCCTGTCTACCACAGTTAGATGCCTACTCCTGTCTCCCACAGACAGACACCTGCTCCAGTCTCCTACAGACAGACACCTGATCCTGTCTCCTGCAGACAGACGCCTGCTCCAGTCTCCCACAGACAGACGCCTGCTCCAGACTCCCACAGACAGACGCCTGCTCCAGTCTCCCACAGACAGACGCCTGCTCCAGTCTCCCACAGACAGACGCCTGCTCCAGTCTCCCACAGACAGACGCCTGCTCCAGTCTCCCACAGACAGACGCCTGCTCCTGTCTCCCACAGACAGACGCCTGCTCCAGTCTCCCACAGACAGACGCCTGCACCAGTATCCCACAGACAGACGCCTGCTCCAGTCTCCCACAGACAGACGCCTGCTCCTCTCTCCCACAGACAGACGCCTGCTCCTGTCTCCCACAGACAGACGCCTGCTCCAGTCTCCCCACAGACAGACGCCTGATCCTGTCTACCACAGTTAGATGCCTGCTCCAGTCTCCCACAGACAGACGCCTGCTCCTGTCTCCCACAGACAGACGCCTGCTCCTGTCTCCTAGAGACAGATGCCTGCTCCTGTCTCCCACAGACAGATGCCTGCTCCTGTCTCCCACAGACAGACGCCTGCTCCTGTCTCCCACAGACAGATACCTGCTCCTGTCTCCCACAGACAGATGCCTGCTCCTGTCTCCCACAGACAGACGCCTGCTCCAGTCTCCCACAGAGAGACGCCTGCTTCTGTCTCCCACAGACAGACGCCTGCTCCAGTCTCCCACAGACAGACGCCTGCACCAGTATCCCACAGACAGACGCCTGCTCCAGTCTCCCACAGACAGACGCCTGCTCCTCTCTCCCACAGACAGACGCCTGCTCCTGTCTCCCACAGACAGACGCCTGCTCCAGTCTCCCACAGACAGACGCCTGATCCTGTCTACCACAGTTAGATGCCTGCTCCAGTCTCCCACAGACAGACGCCTGCTCCTGTCTCCCACAGACAGACGCCTGCTCCTGTCTCCTAGAGACAGATGCCTGCTCCTGTCTCCCACAGACAGATGCCTGCTCCTGTCTCCCACAGACAGACGCCTGCTCCTGTCTCCCACAGACAGATACCTGCTCCTGTCTCCCACAGACAGATGCCTGCTCCTGTCTCCCACAGACAGACACCTGCTCCTGTCTACCACAGACAGATACCTACTCCTGTCTCCCACAGTCAAACGCCTGCTCAAGTCTCCCACAGACTGACGCATGATCCTGTCTCCCGCAGACAGATGCCTGCTCCTGTCTACCACAGACAGACGCCTGCTCCTGTCTCCCACAGACAGATACCTGCTCCTGTTTCACACAGACAGACGCCTGCTCCTGTCTCCCACAGACAGACGCCTGATCCTGTCTCCCGCAGACAGACGCCTGCTCCTGTCTCCCACTGACAGATACCTACTCGTGTCTCCCACAGACAGATGCCTGCTCCAGTCTCCCACAGACAGACGCCTGGTCCAGTCTCCCACAGACAGACGCCTGCTCCAGTCTCCCACAGACAGACGCCTGCTCCTGTCTCCCACAGACAGACGCCTGCTCCAGTCTTCCACAGACAGACGCCTGCTCCAGTCTACCACAGACAGAGGCCTGCTCCAGTCTCACGACAGACAGAGGCCTGCTCCAGTCTACCACAGACAGACGCCTGCTCCAGTCTCCCACAGACAGACGCCTGCTCCAGTCTACCACAGACAGACACCTGCTCCAGTCTCCCACAGACAGACGCCTGCTCCAGTCTACCACAGACAGACGCCTGTCCCAGTCTACCACAGACAGACGTCTGCTCCAGTCTACCACAGACAGACGCCTGCTCCAGTCTCCCACAGACAGACGCCTGCTCCAGTCTCCCACAGACAGACGCCTGCTCCTGTCTCCCACAGACAGACGCCTGCTCCAGTCTTCCACAGACAGACGCCTGCTCCAGTCTACCACAGACAGAGGCCTGCTCCAGTCTACGACAGACAGAGGCCTGCTCCAGTCTACCACAGACAGACGCCTGCTCCAGTCTCCCACAGACAGACGCCTGCTCCAGTCTACCACAGACAGACACCTGCTCCAGTCTCCCACAGACAGACGCCTGCTCCAGTCTACCACAGACAGACGCCTGCTCCAGTCTACCACAGACAGACGTCTGCTCCAGTCTACCACAGACGGACGCCTGCTCCAGTCTCCCACAGACAGACGCCTGCTCCAGTCTCCCACAGACAGACGCCTGCTCCAGTCTACAACAGACAGACGCCTGCTCCAGTCTCCCACAGACAGACGCCTGCTCCAGTGTCCCACAGACAGACGCCTGCTCCAGTCTCCCAAAGACAGACGCCTGTTCCAGTCTCCCACAAACAGACGCCTGCTCCAGTCTCCCACAGCCAGACACCTGCTCCAGTCTCCCACAGTCAGACGCCTGCTCCAGTCTACCACAGACAGACGCCTGCTCCAGTCTACCACAGACATACGCCTGCTCCAGTCTACCACAGCCAGACGCCTGCTCCAGTCTCCCACAGACAGACGCCTGCTCCAGTCTACCACAGACAGACGCCTGCTTCTGTCTCCCACAGACAGACGCCTGCTCCAGTCTCCCACAGACAGACGCCTGCACCAGTATCCCACAGACAGACGCCTGCTCCAGTCTCCCACAGACAGACGCCTGCTCCTCTCTCCCACAGACAGACGCCTGCTCCTGTCTCCCACAGACAGACGCCTGCTCCAGTCTCCCACAGACAGACGCCTGATCCTGTCTACCACAGTTAGATGCCTGCTCCAGTCTCCCACAGACAGACGCCTGCTCCTGTCTCCCACAGACAGACGCCTGCTCCTGTCTCCTAGAGACAGATGCCTGCTCCTGTCTCCCACAGACAGATGCCTGCTCCTGTCTCCCACAGACAGACGCCTGCTCCTGTCTCCCACAGACAGATACCTGCTCCTGTCTCCCACAGACAGATGCCTGCTCCTGTCTCCCACAGACAGACGCCTGCTCCAGTCTCCCACAGAGAGACGCCTGCTTCTGTCTCCCACAGACAGACGCCTGCTCCAGTCTCCCCACAGACAGACGCCTGCACCAGTATCCCACAGACAGACGCCTGCTCCAGTCTCCCACAGACAGACGCCTGCTCCTCTCTCCCACAGACAGACGCCTGCTCCTGTCTCCCACAGACAGACGCCTGCTCCAGTCTCCCACAGACAGACGCCTGATCCTGTCTACCACAGTTAGATGCCTGCTCCAGTCTCCCACAGACAGACGCCTGCTCCTGTCTCCCACAGACAGACGCCTGCTCCTGTCTCCTAGAGACAGATGCCTGCTCCTGTCTCCCACAGACAGATGCCTGCTCCTGTCTCCCACAGACAGACGCCTGCTCCTGTCTCCCACAGACAGATACCTGCTCCTGTCTCCCACAGACAGATGCCTGCTCCTGTCTCCCACAGACAGACACCTGCTCCTGTCTACCACAGACAGATACCTACTCCTGTCTCCCACAGTCAAACGCCTGCTCAAGTCTCCCACAGACTGACGCATGATCCTGTCTCCCGCAGACAGATGCCTGCTCCTGTCTACCACAGACAGACGCCTGCTCCTGTCTCCCACAGACAGATACCTGCTCCTGTTTCACACAGACAGACGCCTGCTCCTGTCTCCCACAGACAGACGCCTGATCCTGTCTCCCGCAGACAGACGCCTGCTCCTGTCTCCCACTGACAGATACCTACTCGTGTCTCCCACAGACAGATGCCTGCTCCAGTCTCCCACAGACAGACGCCTGGTCCAGTCTCCCACAGACAGACGCCTGCTCCAGTCTCCCACAGACAGACGCCTGCTCCTGTCTCCCACAGACAGACGCCTGCTCCAGTCTTCCACAGACAGACGCCTGCTCCAGTCTACCACAGACAGAGGCCTGCTCCAGTCTACGACAGACAGAGGCCTGCTCCAGTCTACCACAGACAGACGCCTGCTCCAGTCTCCCACAGACAGACGCCTGCTCCAGTCTACCACAGACAGACACCTGCTCCAGTCTCCCACAGACAGACGCCTGCTCCAGTCTACCACAGACAGACGCCTGTCCCAGTCTACCACAGACAGACGTCTGCTCCAGTCTACCACAGACAGACGCCTGCTCCAGTCTCCCACAGACAGACGCCTGCTCCAGTCTCCCACAGACAGACGCCTGCTCCTGTCTCCCACAGACAGACGCCTGCTCCAGTCTTCCACAGACAGACGCCTGCTCCAGTCTACCACAGACAGAGGCCTGCTCCAGTCTACGACAGACAGAGGCCTGCTCCAGTCTACCACAGACAGACGCCTGCTCCAGTCTCCCACAGACAGACGCCTGCTCCAGTCTACCACAGACAGACACCTGCTCCAGTCTCCCACAGACAGACGCCTGCTCCAGTCTACCACAGACAGACGCCTGCTCCAGTCTACCACAGACAGACGTCTGCTCCAGTCTACCACAGACGGACGCCTGCTCCAGTCTCCCACAGACAGACGCCTGCTCCAGTCTCCCACAGACAGACGCCTGCTCCAGTCTACAACAGACAGACGCCTGCTCCAGTCTCCCACAGACAGACGCCTGCTCCAGTGTCCCACAGACAGACGCCTGCTCCAGTCTCCCAAAGACAGACGCCTGTTCCAGTCTCCCACAAACAGACGCCTGCTCCAGTCTCCCACAGCCAGACACCTGCTCCAGTCTCCCACAGTCAGACGCCTGCTCCAGTCTACCACAGACAGACGCCTGCTCCAGTCTACCACAGACATACGCCTGCTCCAGTCTACCACAGCCAGACGCCTGCTCCAGTCTCCCACAGACAGACGCCTGCTCCAGTCTACCACAGACAGACGCCTGCACCAGTCTACCACAGACAGATGCCTGCTCCAGTCTCCCACAGACAGATGCCTGCTCCTGTCTCCCACAGACAGACGCCTGCTCCAGTCTCCCACAGACAGACGCCTGCTCCTGTCTCCCACAGACAGACGCCTGCTCCAGTCTACCACAGACAGACGCCTGCTCCAGTCTCCCACAGACAGACGCCTGCTCCAGTCTCCCAAAGACAGACGCCTGCTCCAGTCTACCACAGACAGTAGCCTGCTCCAGTCTCCCACAGACAGACGCCTGCTCCAGTCTACCACAAACAGACGCCTGCTCCAGTCTCCCACAAACAGACGCCTGCTCCAGTCTCCCACAGCCAGATGCCTGCTCCTGTCTACCACAGACAGACGCCTGCTCCTGTCTCCCACAGACAGACGCCTGCTCCAGTCTACACCAGACAGACGCCTGCTCCAGTCTCCCACAGACAGACGCCTGCTCCAGTCTACCACAGACAGAGGCCTGCTCCAGTCTACCACAGACAGACGCCTGATCTAGTCTCCCACAGACAGACGCCTGCTCCAGTCTCCCACAGACAGACGCCTGCTCCAGTCTACCACAGACAGAGGACTGCTCCAGTCTAGCCTTTGTTAAGTTCATAAAGATCCTGATATACTGTAAGTGGATGCAGATGCATCATTCTAAAATGGCGAGGTAGCGCTCTCCCTACAGTGTGTACCTAAATTCCGTTAAGGGAGTGAACGTTATTCATAATAAGGGTTACATGGAGAAAACTGGACTTCTCTGAAATGAAAATGGATGGCCCTCCCTATATTTGACCTAAACCCTCCCTGAACGCTTGAAAAAATTTAAAGTAACCCTCCCCTATACCCAAAAAAGTAATGAAAACACAGTGGATAGCAGAGAACATTTCACAGCTTTGATTTGATTTGATTTGATTTGATTTGATTTGATTTGTTTCTAGCATAAAGCATCGCTAACGAAAGCGCTGTTATTGATCACTTTATATAATTGGATCTGTTTTATTTTTTTCAAAATCTTAAAATAACAAGTGGTAGGCCTGTGCTTTTTGCCATTTTCTTTAATAAAAAAGGTAGGCCTATGGCATACCCTCTCATACCCCTCAATTTGAGTCTTGGCTTTAACTTAACAGCCCTTCACTGACACGGAGGTAGGCTACTTAAAGAGTGCATGGTGGGTGGAGGAATTGACCAACAAATCAATGGACATAGCAGCCTATAGCCTAATTTCGTCTGTCAAACAGGTAGGCCTACCTCTTATTTCTTAAATAGGAAGAAATAGGCTCCAACACAAAGCCCTCTTGTTGTTAGTAAACTCTAATTAAAATGAAGATGGTTTAACTGAATTACGCCTACTCGAATTTGTCTACTTTCAGCACCATGAGCTGTCCATTTCCGATTGATTGTGCTGCGGCTCCTGCTTCAAGTTTCAGCACCACAATGTTAAGTTACTCGAATTTGGCTTATTGTAAGGTCAATAAAATACATAATGGACAAGAAACATATTGTTTTTAATAAAATCAATTATAGTAGTATCAAGCTATCAAAGTTGACCTCTGGTCCTCCCTCTCATCTTGGCGCTCTCCTTCTCAAACTGAACAGAACATAGGCTATAGGCTAGTCCACACGCAAGATTTTTTGGACTAGGCATAATCAAAATGTATTTTCAGAAGAAACGTTTGACTCTCCTCCTGAAATGCCATTGTAGCCCTACACAGCTCAACCATTGGTTAAGCAGCACACAAAAACTGTTTTGATCAGCAAGAGCAGAGCAGGCCGGGGCTCAGGGTTAGAATATCCATTGCACGGCCTCCCGAGTGGCGCAGCGGTCTAAGGCACTGCTACGCAGTGCTTGAGGCGTCACTACAGCCCCGGGTTCGTCTCCTGTCTCCCACAGACAGACGCCTGCTCCAGTCTCCCACAGACAGACGCCTGCTCCAGTCTACCACAGACAGACGCCTGCTCCAGTCTCCCACAGACAGACGCCTGCTCCAGTCTACCACAGACAGAGGCCTGCTCCAGTCTACCACAGACAGACGCCTGCTCCAGTCTGCCACAGACAGACGCCTGCTCCAGTCTACCACAGACGGACGCCTGCTCCAGTCTACCACAGACAGACGCCTTCTCCAGTCTCCTACAGACAGACGCCTGCTCCAGTCTCCCACAGACAGACGCCTGCTCCAGTCTCCCACAGACAGACGCCTGATCCTGTCTACCACAGACAGACGCCTACTCCTGTCTCCCACAGACAGACGCCAGCTCCAGTCTCCCACAGACAGACGCCTGCTCCAGTCTCCCACAGACAGACGCCTGATCCTGTCTACCACAGACAGACGCCTACTCCTGTCTCCCACAGACAGACGCCTGCTCCAGTCTCCCACAGACAGACGCCTGCTCCAGTCTCCCACAGACAGACGCCTGCTCCAGTCTCCCACAGACAGACGCCTGCTCCAGTCTACCACAGACAGACGCCTGCTCCAGTCTCCCACAGACAGACGCCTGCTCCAGTCTCCCACAGACAGACACCTGCTCCAGTCTCCCACAGACAGACGCCTGCTCCTGTCTCCCACAGACAGATGCCTGCTCCAGTCTACCACAGACAGAGGCCTGCTCCAGTCTACCACAGACAGACGCCTGCTCCAGTCTCCCACAGACAGACGCCTGCTCCAGTCTACCACAGACGGACGCCTGCTCCAGTCTACCACAGACAGACGCCTTCTCCAGTCTCCTACAGACAGACGCCTGCTCCAGTCTCCCACAGACAGACGCCTGCTCCAGTCTCCCACAGACAGACGCCTGATCCTGTCTACCACAGACAGACGCCTACTCCTGTCTCCCACAGACAGACGCCAGCTCCAGTCTCCCACAGACAGACGCCTGCTCCAGTCTCCCACAGACAGACGCCTGATCCTGTCTACCACAGACAGACGCCTACTCCTGTCTCCCCACAGACAGACGCCTGCTCCAGTCTCCCACAGACAGACGCCTGCTCCAGTCTCCCACAGACAGACGCCTGCTCCAGTCTCCCACAGACAGACGCCTGCTCCAGTCTACCACAGACAGACGCCTGCTCCAGTCTCCCACAGACAGACGCCTGCTCCAGTCTCCCACAGACAGACACCTGCTCCAGTCTCCCACAGACAGACGCCTGCTCCTGTCTCCCACAGACAGACGCCTGCTCCAGTCTCCCACAGACAGACGCCTGATCCTGTCTACCACAGTTAGATGCCTGCTCCAGTCTCCCACAGACAGACGCCTGCTCCAGTCTCCCACAGACAGACGCCTGCTCCAGTCTCCCACAGACAGACACCTGCTCCAGTCTAACACAGACAGACACCTGCTCCAGTCTACCACAGACAGACGCCTGCTCCAGTCTACCACAGACAGACGCCTGCTCCAGTCTCCCACAGACAGACGCCTGCTCCAGTCTACCACAGACAGACGCCTGCTCCAGTCTACCACAGACAGACGCCTGCTCCAGTATACCACAGACAGAAGCCTGCTCCAGTCTCCCACAGACAGACGCCTGCTCCTGTCTCCCACAGACAGACGCCTGCTCCAGTCTCCCACAGACAGATGCCTGCTCCTGTCTCCCACAGACAGACGCCTGCTCCAGTCTACCACAGACAGACGCCTGCTCCAGTCTCCCACAGACAGACGCCTGCTCCAGTCTCCCACAGACAGACGCCTGCTCCAGTCTACCACAGACAGACGCCTGCTCCAGTCTCCCAGACAGACGCCTGCTCCAGTCTACCACAGACAGAAGCCTGCTCCAGTCTCCCACAGACAGACGCCTGCTCCAGTCTCCCACAAACAGACGCCTGCTCCAGTCTCCCACAGCCAGACGCCTGCTCCAGTCTCCCACAGACAGACGCCTGCTCCAGTCTACCACAGACAGACGCCTGCTCCTGTCTCCCACAGACAGACGCCTGCTCCAGTCTCCCACAAACAGACGCCTGCTCCAGTCTCCCACAGCCAGACGCCTGCTCCAGTGTCCCACAGACAGACGCCTGCTCCAGTCTACCACAGACAGACGCCTGCTCCTGTCTCCCACAGACAGACGCCTGCTCCAGTCTCCCACAGACAGACGCCTGCTCCAGTCTCCCACAGACAGACGCCTGCTCCAGTCTACCACAGACAGAGGCCTGCTCCAGTCTACCACAGACAGACGCCTGCTCCAGTCTCCCACAGACAGACGTCTGCTCCAGTCTACCACAGACAGACGCCTGCTCCAGTCTACCACAGACAGACGCCTGCTCCAGTCTCCCACAGACAGATGCCTGCTCCAGTCTCCCACAGACAGACGCCTGCTCCAGTCTACCACAGCCGGATGTCTATGAAGGCTGATGGATGGGAATGTGTCCTTTATATTTCAACAGTGCATTGATTAGACATTTTAAAAAAGAATAGCCTGTGTTAAGTTCATAAAGATCCTGATATACTGTAAGTGGATGCAGATGCGTCATTCTAAAATGGCGAGGTAGCGCTCTCCCTACAGTGTGTACCTAAATTCCGTTAAGGGAGTGAACGTTATTCATAATAAGGGTTACATGGAGAAAACTGGACTTCTCTGAAATGAAAATGGATGGCCCTCCCTATATTTGACCTACACCCTCCCTGAACGCTTGAAATTTTTTAAAGTACCCCTCCCCTATACCCAAAACAATAATGAAAACACAGTGGATAGCAGAGAACATGTCAGTTTACCCTCACTTCCTGGACAGACCAGAGCCTTAGGTGTGCAGTTTTAGAAACTGTTCTTCATCCTGTTAGCGTTACATGGCAATGTGGGAATTTTTATAGCGCACAGGGCTGCGGGCCAGAAGGTTGTGGGTTTGCAGACCACCGTGGACAGGAGTAGGGGTGGAAGATCTCCTTTATAGTAAAAGCATTGCATGAATATATCATTGTATTTGCAGGTCCAAGAAAAAAATAGCTTTTTATAGACATTTCATGCAATTCTACGTAATTTTACATATTAGCGTAATATTTTTTAAATACCACACAAACTACTGAAATTACAGGCTAAGAATGGACAGAGAGATAGGCCTATGTGGTCATCTTATCATATTTCTCCAATGCCAAATCAGTGTCTCCTGTTTGTTTGGTAAATTCTACACTTGTTCTTTTTGGCGCTTGTGACAAATACAATTTGATTTGATTTGTTTGCAAATAATTAAATCTGAGAGGTCATTAGGAATCTGAGCATGGCACTTTCTAAAGTTACCTAAGCAGAAAAATGTAACCTTTAACTACTGGCTACTCTCCTTCCGTGGCTTAACCCAACAAGAGAAGGGCACAAGTGCTTCCCTAAAAGCTGTCTGGGTTTAAACATCTTCTATTGTACAGAAAGTGAATTGATAGTGCCAGAATTAGATTACTTCCCAAGCAAAGTCAGCCTCTGAATGTCAAAGAAACAAAAAAATGATATCCCCATATGCTATGGAGTCACGTCTTTCCCGGGTATTTTACAGCTTGTTTCTAGCATAAAGCATCGCTAACAAAAGCGCTGTTATTGATCACTTTATATAATTGGATCTGTTTTATTTTCTTCAAAATCTTAAAATAACAAGTGGTAGGCCTGTGCTTTTTGCCATTTTCTTTAATAAAAAAGGTAGGCCTATGGCATACCCTCTCATACCCCTCAATTTGAGTCTTGGCTTTAACTTAACAGCCCTTCACTGACACGGAGGTAGGCTACTTAAAGAGTGCATGGTGGGTGGAGGAATTGACCAACAAATCAATGGACATAGCAGCCTATAGCCTAATTTCGTCTGTCAAACAGGTAGGCCTACCTCTTATTTCTTAAATAGGAAGAAATAGGCTCCAACACAAAGCCCTCTTGTTGTTAGTAAACTCTAATTAAAATGAAGATGGTTTAACTGAATTACGCCTACTCGAATTTGTCTACTTTCAGCACCATGAGCTGTCCATTTCCGATTGATTGTGCTGCGGCTCCTGCTTCAAGTTTCAGCACCACAATGTTAAGTTACTCGAATTTGGCTTATTGTAAGGTCAATAAAATACATAATGGACAAGAAACATATTGTTTTTAATAAAATCAATTATAGTAGTATCAAGCTATCAAAGTTGACCTCTGGTCCTCCCTCTCATCTTGGCGCTCTCCTTCTCAAACTGAACAGAACATAGGCTATAGGCTAGTCCACACGCAATATTTTTTGGACTAGGCCTAATCAAAATGTATTTTCAGAAGAAACGTTTGACTCTCCTCCTGAAATGCCATTGTAGCCCTACACAGCTCAACCATTGGTTAAGCAGCACACAAAAACTGTTTTGATCAGCAAGAGCAGAGCAGGCCGGGGCTCAGGGTTAGAATATCCATTGCACGGCCTCCCGAGTGGCGCAGCGGTCTAAGGCACTGCTACGCAGTGCTTGAGGCGTCACTACAGCCCCGGGTTCGATCCCAGGCTGTGTCACAGCCGGCCGTGACCGGGAGACCCATGAGGCGGCGCACAATTGGCCCAGCGCCGTCTGGGTTAGGGGAGGGTTTGGCCGGCCGGGATTTCCTTGTCCCATCGCGCTCTAGCGACTCCTTGTGGCGGGCCGGGTGCCTGCAAGCTGACATCATTCGCCAGTTGTACCGCGTTTGGTACTGCTGGCTTCCGGGTTAAGCGAGCAGTGTGTCAAGAAGCACTGCAGCTTGGTAGGGTCGTGTTTCGGAGGACGCATGGCCCTCGACCTTTGCCTCTCCCGAGTCCATACGGGAGTTGCAGCGATGGGACAAGACGAAATCACGAAATTGGGGGGGTAAACATTTATTTTATAAAGATTATCCATTGCAGTGTGTAATGCAGCCTAGTTTTATTTACACCATCCCAGCAGCTATCTTAGAAATATAACTTTGCTCTGTGCTTCTCTGAGCATGCACTCATTTGATTGATACCACACTAAATAGCCTATAGGTGCACTTGATATTGCACGCCCAGCAGAGAATCAGAAGATATATAGCCTAATAAGCAACTAATTCTGAAACACTGAGAAATATTTACATTTCCTCAATTACAAATTACATGACCCTCCCCTGGACTAGGTTTAAAAAATACTAAACCCTCCCCTTGACTAAAATTGTAAAAGCATGACCCTCCCCCATTTTCCTCCAGGTAACCCTTCTGTAAATTTCGATCCGTCCCCTAACAAAAGTGCATATTTCTCACTGGGCTGAGTAGCTGTGAATTCTGCCTGGATCCTCTCTGTCTCTCTGCTCTGGAGTGAGTCAGAGCCACTGCATGCAGCTGCCCGGAGGGGAGGGCTGCAGTCACTCTGATGGATGGGGAGGAAAGCAGGGAGCTGAACTGACGAGACTGGGGATCACATTTCTCCATACGTCTTCCACAGGGTAAATATGATGAATATTCATCCATCCCACGGCACTGGCCAAGCCCTGGCACAGCTCCGCTGCAGAGCCCTGAATACCCTGGCCTCTACACCCAGGGGGATCGCCATATAGACACTGGCACTGGGAGGCACAGATACACATAAAGAAAGTCTTGTAATTCTAAATCATTAAAGGCCCCCAAAAAAAGAAACAAAAATAGCTTCTAAGCAAGAGCAATTTCTCAAGAAAGAATTTAGCTAGTATTGCCTGGGAGTGCTCTGAGTGAGGAGGGGAAAACGGTAAACTAGTTGTTATTGGCAGAGCCGTTTGGAACTCTTTTTCTTATTGGTTTATTAATTAATTTACCATCTGGTGATTCACCAGGCAGGCCAAAACACCATCCCACCAAAACATAATTTTCCCAATTTCATTATTCCAACCTCATAGTAAAAAACAGTCATAGATTTTATGCCCGCCCACTCTGGTGTGTATATTGTACAGCCATTTCTACTTGACCCACTGTAGCTACATTACACTGGATACTACTCTACTCTGTTTTATTTTCCATTATGTTTGTTGTCCACAATACTGCTGTGTATTACTGTACTGTCTGAATCCATCTGTATATCAATCATGTAATGTGTTTTATCCACAGAAGCCCTCCTGTTTTCCATGGTGTGGCTTCACATTGTTCAATGATTCACATGTTTATTCAATAACGTCTCTGTAAAAGAGACCCATGTCTATGACACCTTTCAATCAAAGATCATACAATAGATCAGATTCTCAGGCCATAACTCAATGAGTTTATTTAACTATTTTTAAAGAGGGAATAGAGAAACGGTGGAGTCTCACTGCATACACCTGTCAATCAAACCTTATACAGCCAACGCCATGACGACAGGTTCAGACAGTTACTCAATACAGCGGTCATGTGACCTGTCAAGGGATATGCCATGGGTGACAGGGTGGTAATATCAGTGTTGAGAGAGGTAGAAAGCTGGTTACAGCCTCCAAGGGGGCAAGAGAACAGAACGCACGTAGTCGTAGTCTACACAAACATAGAGTAATGTGCATGTGTTGTCGGCACTGGTTGGAGCTAAAACGAGTTAATAAACTATTGTTTTTTACCAACAAATACATTGAACTGAGTGACAACACAATAAACAAAAACAAAACAATGAATGGTCCCTTTCTTCCAAAAGCCCCCTATCACCTGTGGGATAGCACTTCTTCACTGACAATGTTCCATTTGAAAGATGAGAGGGATTGGTTAATGTTCTTTTTACTAGTGTTTAGCATTTAATCGTCTAAGAAACTTGAAAGAACAGAGAGAGAAAAAACTGTAACTTTAATCAAATTCAGACTTGAAGTGGACCACTAATCTTTCTCTCAGACTTGAAGTGGCACACTACTTTTCCTCTTCAGATGCATTGCACAGTAAGCTCTCACTGTGAAGGAGATTTGTCATAATACCCTGCTAGGCCAGATCCATTCAGTTGTCATAATACCCTTCTGGGCCAGATTCATTCAGTTGTCATAACACCCTGCTGGGCCAGATAAATACAGTTGTCATAATACCCTGCTGGGCCAGATCCATTCAGTTGCCATAATACCCTGCTGGGTCTCATTCATTTAGTTGTCATAATACTCTGATGAGCCTGTCATGCCAAATAATGTCCCCCGGCCAAATAATGTCCCCCTCTGTGTCACAATGGGATTCGATAAACTAGTAGCATCTGTTGCTATATCAACATTATGATGACCTAATGATTAGAATTGTGGAGATCATTACAGCCTAAATGACATTATTTTCGTCATCGCTATGCAAACTAGGCTGCTTTACGTGACAATATTGCTGTTTAAACAAGTTTTGTTTAGCTAATAAAATGAAAACATTAATTCGAACTACTTTTGGGTACCTTGTTAACATTACAACATGAAATCCATGTCTTAAACGTTGCTACGTTTCAGAAATGGCAAAGAAAACATGTAATCTGCTGGACACATTAAAGGTGGTTTGGGATGAGTTGGACGGCAGAGTGAAGGAAAAGCAGCTAACAAGTGCTAAGCATACTGTATGTGGGAACTCCTTCAAGACTGTTGGAAAAGCATTCCAGGTGAAGCTGGTTGAGAGAATGCCAAGAGTGTGCAAAGCTGTCATCACGGCAAAGGGTGGCTATTTGAAGAATCTGAAATTGTTTAACACTTTTTTGGTTACTACATGATTCCATATGTGTTATTTCATAGTTTTGATGTCTTCACTATTATCCTACAATGTAGAAAATAGTAAAAATAAAGAAAAACCCTTGAATGAGTAGGTGTGTCCAAACTTTTGACTGGTACTGTCTGTATCTATTGTAGGTCAACGGATACAACAATGAATAATGTGGAACAAATAAATACCATCAAAGGATACCTTACAACTTTGATGAATTAATGCAGTGTTATAAATGGGAGATATATACTTCTCAACACTTTTGGAAGGTATAGTCTACCTCAAGCTGGTCCCCCTTCGACTCAGAGCACAGAGAATCAGACTGATCCAAACTCACTGGTTCTGGTGGATGGGATATCTCCTGGGGGGCTTGGACAGTCGATGGTTCTAAAGTCATTTGGAGAGGTAAATTGAAGAGGTACACTATTTGGCATGACAGGCCCTTTGTAGAAAATTCTGGTGGAGGCTATTGATGTGTTAGTATAGTAATTCCCTGCTGGTGGAGGCTATTGATGTGTTAGTATAGTAATACCCTGCTGGTGGAGGCTATTGATGTGTTAGTATAGTAATACCCTGCTGGTGGAGGCTATTGATGTGTTAGTATACCGTAATACCCTGCTGGTGGGGGCTATTGATATGTTAGTATAGTAATACCCTGCTGGTGGGAGCTATTGATGTGTTAGTATAGTAATACCCTGCTGGTGGAGGCTATTGATGTGTTAGTATACTGTAATACCCTGCTGGTGGGGGCTATTGATGTGTTAGTATAGTAATACCCTGCTGGTGGAGGCTATTGATGTGTTAGTATACTGTAATACCCTGCTGGTGGGGGCTATTGATATGTTAGTATAGTAATACCCTGCTGGTGGGGGCTATTGATGTGTTAGTATAGTAATACCCTGCTGGTGGAGGCTATTGATATGTTAGTATAGTAATACCCTGCTGGTGGGGGCTATTGATGTGTTAGTATAGTAATACCCTGCTGGTGGAGGCTATTGATATGTTAGTATAGTAATACCCTGCTGGTGGGGGCTATTGATGTGTTAGTATAGTAATACCCTGCTGGTGGAGGCTATTGATATGTTAGTATAGTAATACCCTGCTGGTGGGGGCTATTGATGTGTTAGTATAGTAATACCCTGCTGGTGGGGGCTATTGATGTGTTAGTATAGTAATACCCTGCTGGTGGGGGCTATTGATGTGTTAGTATAGTAATACCCTGCTGGTGGAGGCTATTGATGTGTTAGTATAGTAATACCCTGCTGGTGGAGGCTATTGATATGTTAGTATAGTAATTCCCTGCTGGTGGAGGCTATTGATGTGTTAGTATAGTAATACCCTGCTGGTGGAGGCTATTGATGTGTTAGTATAGTAATACCCTGCTGGTGGGGGCTATTGATGTGTTAGTATAGTAATACCCTGCTGGTGGGGGCTATTGATGTGTTAGTATAGTAATACCCTGCTGGTGGGGGCTATTGATGTGTTAGTATAGTAATACCCTGCTGGTGGGGGCTATTGATGTGTTAGTATAGTAATTCCCTGCTGGTGGGAGCTATTGATGCATTAGTATACCGTAATTCATTTTTATATGGCAATAAACAACAACAACGCAGAAAAGTAAAACGCTAATTTTTTTAAAATTAAAAAACAAAATCCCTTGACTAGATGGATAATGCTGTAAAGGGAAATTATTGTCCGATATTGTTTTTCATTCACACATTTGTACTCACAGAACCACTCCTGTGGCTGTTTATGCAGTAGAGGCTGCTGGGTAAATTGATATGTTGAGTGGTAGTTGGGGTTTGTGCTGATATCAGCAAGCTTTGTGTGGGTAAAGGAACAGCACTGAGAGTAGAGCAATCTATGTAATTATTTTATTCCCTGTAGCTTTTCAAACACTTCTATGGAGCAGCAATTACCCTTCATGGACATTTCACCATGTTTTCATATTGCTTTTGGTTGGAAACGCAAATGACAACTTATGAATTTGGCAATGGTAAAAAAAAAAAATGTCTGTGGTGATATCTCCATATGCACAACCTGATAACCGTACTTTCACATTACACTTAAATGAAAGCAAAAACATGCTTGCAAATGTGTAATCATTCCAAGTCATTGATGCCTTTCTGTCTTTGTTTTGATTCCTGTTTGAATCTGAGCAATGCTTGTTATGGGCCAGATAAGCCACATGGCTGGATTTAAATGCCAGATTACATCATAAACGGCACATCAGGAGTACTATAGGGGGTACCAAAATTGATTCCCCTACATCAAAAACATAATTACAAAACATTTGGCAAAAATGTTATCTGGTGCTTTTACAGCTGATTGGTTTGGTTTGATAAATATAGATTTTTCAAATGTGTGGATTTTGTGATTACAGACAAATTGACTTTAAAGGAGGTCCACATCAAATGGGGGCAGACTTCTATCATCAGAGACCCAGCTGACTACAGTGTCACCAACAGCCAGTGAGATATATCTCTCTCCTCTCCTAAGCATTCCCTCATTCTTATCCAGACAGGCAGGCTAGCTAATTTCACTCAGGAGAGCCAATACTGCCAGTCAATGAGCTAGTCTTTCTATAGTCCATTAAGGAATTGCCCATCCATGCCCACAGCAGCACTTCCTGGGGGCTAATAAGGATGATATCAGCTTTATTGAACATGTAAATGTTGCCACTGTTCCACTCTTATTCTTCGGACTGACTGTTATGTGCTCTGGGTTCTTGGAACAGCTTATTCCACTGGGCACATAAGTTCAATTGAGGTCCTGAATATTCTCAATACTGAGCTCACTAGTTCCTCTTTAATGGTCAAAACATGAAATATTAATAGGCTTTATTTTATTTTATTTGGATGCAGATAGGACAGATTGGCCATTAAAAAAGAGCAGTCATAACAGAACAGCTTTTCTTAAAAGTATCATCTGTGTATGCATCTTAAATAGGAAAAATGAAATATCAAAACCCTTTTACTATAAATGCTGTCTATGAACTATCACTGTGCAACACTCAAAGACTGAGAGTATAGCATAGACTGTGCAGGACTGACAGAGGAGGTTGTTCTTCAGTAATTGGCTCCCTGTATGTTGTGTTGGGAGGGTGGGAGGGAGCTGAACATGTGCTTTGTCTGCTTGCTTCCATTAGCTTAATGTTCCATTTGTTCCTGATAAGTGCTGAGGTTAGTGTGACTCCACGTGAAATAATTAAGCCTACAGTGCACCAGAGAGAAAGGGAGAGAGAGGGAAAGGTGGAGGGAGAGATGCAGTGTGTGTGTGTGAGAGAGAGAGAGAGAGAGAGAGAGAGAGAGAGAGAGAGAGAGAGAGAGAGAGAGAGAGAGAGAGAGAGAGAGAGAGAGAGAGAGAGAGAGAGAGAGAGAGAGAGAGAGAGAGAGAGAGAGAGAGAGAGACTAATAGATTGTAATTAAGACATTTTAATTTGTTTGTCTTTCAGTTAAACAACTTGATTGTAGTTTTAACAGAATAACAATCTACTTCTTGGATCCCTCTGGGCAAAATGTTGTTAAATAATAACCCACTCTGACATACAAATCCGTCATGAAACTAGTGGATGGAGAGGGTGGGGTCAGCATCTGGCTGCCTCACAGCAATAGCTGGATCAGAGAATACTCCTGCTGCTGCATTGCCCGAGGACGTAAATCAGTTCCTAGCATACAGTGGGGAAAAAAAGTATTTAGTCAGCCACCAATTGTGCAAGTTCTCCCACTTAAAAAGATGAGAGAGGCCTGTAATTTTCATCATAGGTACACGTCAACTATGACAGACAAATTGAGATTTTTTTTCTCCAGAAAATCACATTGTAGGATTTTTTATGAATTTATTTGCAAATTATGGTGGAAAATAAGTATTTGGTCACCTACAAACAAGCAAGATTTCTGGCTCTCACAGACCTGTAACTTCTTCTATAAGAGGCTCCTCTGTCCTCCACTCGTTACCTGTATTAATGGCACCTGTTTGAACTTATCAGTATAAAAGACACCTGTCCACAACCTCAAACAGTCACACTCCAAACTCCACTATGGCCAAGACCAAAGAGCTGTCAAAGGACACCAGAAACAAAATTGTAGACCTGCACCAGGCTGGGAAGACTGAATCTGCAATAGGTAAGCAGCTTGGTTTGAAGAAATCAACTGTGGGAGCAATTATTAGGAAATGGAAGACATACAAGACCACTGATAATCTCCCTCGATCTGGGGCTCCACGCAAGATCTCACCCCGTGGGGTCAAAATGATCACAAAAATCACAGAACCACACGGGGGGACCTATTGAATGACCTGCAGAGAGCTGGGACCAAAGTAACAAAGCCTACCATCAGTAACACACTACGCCGCCAGGGACTCAAATCCTGCAGTGCCAGACGTGTCCCCCTCCTTAAGCCAGTACATGTCCAGGCCTGTCTGAAGTTTGCTAGAGTGCATTTGGATGATCCAGAAGAGGATTGGGAGAATGTCATATGGTCAGATGAAACCAAAATATAACTTTTTGGTAAAAACTCAACTCGTCGTGTTTGGAGGACAAAGAATGCTGAGTTGCATCCAAAGAACACCATACCTACTGTGAAGCATGGGGGTGGAAACATCATGCTTTGGGGCTGTTTTTCTGCAAAGGGACCAGGACGACTGATCCGTGTAAAGGAAATAATGAATGGGGCCATGTATTGTGAGATTTTGAGTGAAAACCTCCTTCCATCAGCAAGGGCATTGAAGATGAAACGTGGCTGGGTCTTTCAGCATGACAATGATCCCAAACACACCGCCCAGGCAACGAAAGAGTGGCTTCGTAAGAAGCATTTCAAGGTCCTGGAGTGGCCTAGCCAGTCTCCAGATCTCAACCCCATAGAAAATCTTTGGAGGGAGTTGAAAGTCCGTGTTGCCCAGCGACAGCCCCAAAACATCACTGTTCTAGAGGAGATTTGGCCCATTCTGGAGGAATGGGCCAAAATACCAGCAACAGTGTGTGAAAACCTTGTGAAGAGTTACAGAAAACGTTTGACCTGTGTCATTGCCAACAAAGGGTATATAACAAAGTATTGAGAAACTTTTGTTATTGACCAAATACTTATTTTCCACCATAATTTGCAAATAAATTCATTAAAAATCCTACAATGTGATTTTCTGGATTTTTTTCCCTCATTTTGTCTGTCATAGTTGACGTGTACCTATGATGAAAATTACAGGCCTCTCTCATCTTTTTAAGTGGGAGAACTTGCACAATTGGTGGCTGACTAAATACTATTTTTTCCCCACTGTACTTGCAACGTACCGTACCTACGGATGCTGGAAGTAGTAACCAATTAATATCAACCACATAGAAAATGTGCTGTAGGCAGTCAGAGGCGGTGGAACGAGTTTTTGACAGGGATTTTTTTTAGATATGTTTCTGCTGATAATTTCAGATTTTCTTTTTTTGTTAGGCTATTTGTTAGTTAACTTGTCTATAATTAGATACATGCATCTTCTCTTCTATCATTATATGTTGCCCTAGAATACTAAATAAACGCTTGCTCACCAGAATAATGTCATAAATCGATAGAATGAATGCTTCAATCTAGTTGACATTGGTAAAGTTTCTCTGTCATCTCTTCTTCTTTCGCGGAGCATAGACGTTTAGGGACCGGGGAGGAAATACAATAGGCCTAACTAAAAAAAAAACAGGAAAGATTTTCTGTGAAAATGGCCCAACATGTTTCTGATAAGATTTCAGTTGGGCTTGGGTGAATATTTTATGTGGTTGAAATACTATCAGCTTTTATGATGCTGATAAAGATAGCACCTCTACAGACTAACTGCACATTTGCATTCTCTCAAGATGCTGAAAGAAATCATATTTCTCCAATCCTGTTACCGAGTTAAAAATGTAGCCTCCATTTGGTGTATAATTTTACTGCAAGAAATGCTTAATACAGCAGGAGTTAATATTAAGGCTGTTTGGGAGGTTATAAACCTAAAGTAAATGTCCAGATTTCAGTTTCTATTTAACCCATCTGAACAGCAGGCTACAGTTTCCTTGACGTGCCATAGGCCTATTTGAAGTCCAAGTCTTGTGACTGTCAAATTTGTGTAGCGCCTCACAATCATCACACATAACATTCACTGCTATCATCCTCGTTTACTGCTTCACCAACTCTCCATTCTGCAGCTTTTTGCCTCCGTGGATCGATGTTAACAATTTTTTTGCCTGTTCCCAAAAGCATTTGGTGATTGGTGTGTAGGCTATTGGTCCCACGTACAGTTAGGCCCTGAAGTTTAGGCTGACGCACTAATTCCAGATAGGCTAAAATAATGAAAGAAAAACCTCAGTGTAGCCTACAATATAGATATAATTTGCTGAAGAATTATAAATGTATGGATTTTTTAAGGTATTGTTTTCAGTTTTTTCAACCCGCCCGTCACCCACCCGCCCTTCATCCACACAATATTTCATGACCCTAAACCCACCCGCCTCGCAGATAGGCTATAACCGTGGGGTTGAGTCAGGCCGCGCATCACTACTGTGCAATACTGTATTGGGAATTCTAGTAGTGGTTAGAAGGGATACATTAAAAATGGAGAATGACCGGGTTGGCTTGAAGAGTTAAATCTCAACATGCCAGGGTTCACGACCAACAGGACTGGCATCTAAGACAGGGAAAGACCTCTGCTTCTCTGACACTAGAGGAGCATAGCCTACAGTATCCAAGTTTGGGTGAAATACCAACATTATTTTCTATGGCGATTAGGCCATCATGAGGTTTAGCTTCCACACGCAGATGGTACTAACTGCAGAAAAAATATGACCATGTATACCTGTCAATGATGGTGCCAGACTCAAAGCTGCGTTCACACAGGCAGCCCAATTCAGATATTTATTTTTCACTATTTGGTCTTTTGACCAATCAGATGAGCTCTGAAAAATATCTAATGTGAAACGATCTGATGTGATTGGTAAAAATGCCAATTGTTTGAAAAAATATCAGAATTGGGCTGCCTGTGTAAACGCAGCCAACGTGTGATCGCTTATTGAATATTGTCTGTGTGATTGCTTATTGAAGCTGATGTTGTTTCACTGTATAATGAAATGCTGTCACGACTAAGACCTTTTTTGGGAAGCAGCATCTTTTTATTTTTTTTATTTTTTTTTATTTATTTTTATTTTATTTTTTTTATTTCACCTTTATTTAACCAGGTAAGCCAGTTGAGAACAGGTTCTCATTTACAACTGCGACCTGGCCAAGATAAAGCAAAGTAGTGCAATAAAAACAACACAGAGTTACATATGGGGTAAAGAAAAAAACATAAAGTCAGAAAATACAACAGAAAATATATATACAGTGTGTGCAAATGTAGCAAGTTATGGAGGTAAGGCAATAAATGGGCTATAGTGCAGAAATAATTACAATAGTATTAACACTGGAATGCTAGATGTGCAAGAGATTATGTGCAAATAGAGATACTGGGGTGCAAAAGAGCAAATTAAATAACAATATAGGGATGAGGTAGTTGGGTGGGCTAATTTCAGATGGGCTGTGTACAGGTGCAGTGATCGGTAAGGTGCTCTGACAACTGATGCTTAAAGTTATTGGGGGAGATAAGAGTCTCCAGCTTCAGAGATTTTTGCAATTCGTTCCAGTCATTGGCAGCAGAGAACTGGAAGGAATGGCGGCCAAAGGAGGTGTTGGCTTTGGGAATGACCAGTGAGATATACCTGCTGGAGCGCAGACTACGGGTGGGTGCTGCTATGGTGACCAATGAGCTAAGATAGGGCGGGGATTTGCCTAGCAGTGATTTATAGATGGCCTGGAGCCAGTGGGTTTGACGACGAACATGTAGTGAGGACCAGCCAACAAGAGCGTACAGGTCACAGTGGTGGGTAGTGTATGGGGCTTTGGAGACAAAACGGATGGCACTGTGATAGACTACATCCAATTTGCTGAGTAGAGTGTTGGAGGCTATTTTGTAAATGACATCGCCCGAAGTCAAGGATCGGTAGGATAGTCAGTTTTACGAGGGCATGTTTGGCAGCATGAGTGAAGGAGGCTTTGTTGCGAAATAGGAAGCCGATTCTAGATTTAACTTTGGATTGGAGATTCTTTATGTGAGTCTGGAAGTTGAGTTTACAGTCTAACCAGACACCTAGATATTTGTAGTTGTCCACATACTCTAGGTCAGACCCGTCGAGAGTGGTGATTCTAGTCGGGTGGGCGGGTGCTAGCAGCGTTCGATTGAAAAGCATGCATTTAGTTTTACTAGTGTTTAAGAGCAGTTGAAGGCTACTGAAGGATTGTTGTATGGCATTGAAGCTCGTTTGGAGGTTTGTTAACACAGTGTCCAATGAAGGGCCAGATGTATACAAAATGGTGTCGTCTGCGTAGAGGTGGATCTGAGAGTCACCAGCAGCAAGAGCGACATCATTGATATACACGGAGAAAAGTGTCGGCCCAAGAATTGAACCCTGTGGCACTGTGGCATCTACAAGGCCTGTCGGTAAATGTCAATCCAGACGTCAAGAAGTTTAGACACAATTATTGATTAGGTTAATTTAGATTGGCTCAGTGACTCATTACATATCTTTTCAGTGAGTTATTAGTGACTAAAGTCTTATCCCACCCTAATTTCTGAGGTATACTTGGAATGTACTAAAGCATTGTATAGTAAAATGGTAGTTGCATAGCTGCAGAAGAGCCACTGAAGGAACACTGACAGTAAATCAAATCAAAATCAAATCAAATCAAATTGCTTTGGTCACATACACATATTTAGCGGATGTTATTGCGGGTGTAGCGAAATGCTTGTGTTTCTAGCTCCAACAGTGCAGTAGTATCTAACAATTCACAACAATACACATAATACACACACATCTAAAAGTAAAAGGATGGAATTAAGAAATATATAAATATTAGGATGAGCAATGTCGGAGTGGCATAGACTAAAATAAAGTAGAATAGAATACAGTATATACATAGTAAAGCAACATTTTTTAAATATTATTAACGTGACTAGTGTTTCATTATTAAAGTGGCCAGTGATTCCAAGTCTATGTATATAGGGCAGCAACCTCTAAGGTGCAGGGTTGCGTAACCGGGTGGAAGCCGGCTAGTGATGGCTATTTAACAGTCTGATGGGCTTGAGATAGAAACTGTTCTTCAGTCTCTCGGTCCCAGCTTTGATGCACCTGTACTGACCTCGCCTTCTGGATGATAGCGGGGTGAACAGGCCGTGGCTCGTGTGGTTGTTGTCCTTGATTATCTTTTTGGCCTTCCTGTGACATCGGGTGCTGTAGGTGTCTGGGAGGGCAGGAAGTGTGCCCCCGGTGATGCGTTGGGCAGACCACACCACCCTCTGGAGAGCCCTGTGGTTGCGGGAGGTGCAGTTGCCGTACCAGGCGGTGATACAGCCCGACAGGATGCTCTCAATTGTGCATCTGTAAAAGTTTGTGAGGGTTTTAGGTGCCAAGACAAATTTCTTCAGCCTCCTGAGGTTGAAGAGGCATGAATGTTAAGTTTCACATAGCAACATTGTACCATAAAAGAGTCAAAGCATATATCACAATATTATAGCAATGAAAGCCCTGTGGGCCAAAAATACAGCCAAGAATAAAAAAGTTTTCAGGTCCCCGTGGTTGGTGGTGTGAAACCGGAGCAGGTTAATGTAGAGAAAATGAAAGGTCCCTGGGAGTGGACAGAGGAGTCTATGTATCGAGTGTCTAAAGCCTGTCTTAGAGCAAAGTTCAATCAGGTGAAACAGAACACCAAAAAAATCTTTAGAAGACAAAGTTCGGAGAGGACAAAAAGTTTATAATGCCATCAGAGGCCAGACTTCAGAAGCCTGAAGAATTGGAATAAATAAAGAAACACAGATTCCAATGTGTCTGGAAAGCAACCATCTTAATGCATTATTTTATCCAGTTTGTCTTAATTTACTCCAGTATGATCTGATCATTCCATATCAAGCTGATTAGCGAGAGGCACAAGAGCTTTTGAAGCACGGTTTCATGTGGAGTTTCATGTGAATTGGTAACAAAGAACCTCTTACCTAGCTACGAGACTTTGTAAAGAACATAAAAAAAATAAAAACACAGGAAATTAAGACTACAATTATCTTGCGGAGCGGTACGGTGGTTCATTTAATTAAACAGTGTTTAATGATCCGGTGTATTCAGATCATTTGAACGGCTCTACTTTAATAACCATATATGTTGTTAATAAAATGAGTCATGTTCATTGAAGAAAGAGACCCCTTTGCTTTTGTTGCGGTATTGTCCAGTAAAGCTGTACTTAATTACTTTGATTATATACAGTGCCTTTGGAAAGTATTCAGACCACTTTACTTTTTCCAAATTTTGTTACGTTACAGCCTTATTCTAAAATGGATAAAATATATATTTTTTCTCAGCAATCTACACACAATACCCCATAATGACAAAGCAAAACCAGGTTTTTAGAAATTACTAAAAATAAAAAACAGAAATGCCTTATTTACATAAGTATTCAGACCCTTTGCTATGATACTCAAAATTGAGCTCAGGTGCATCCTGTTTCCATTGATCATCCTTGAGATGTTTCTATAACTTGATTGGAGTCCACCTGTGGTACATTCAATTGATTGGACATGAGTGCATACATTATTTTAATTTTTTAATTTTTCATACTGGTCCCCCATGGGAATCGAACCCATAACCCTGGCGTTGCAAACACCATGCTCTATCAACTGAGCTACATCCCTGCTGGCCATTCCCTCCCCTACCCTGGACGACGCTGGGCCAATTGTACGCCGCCCCATATCCTTGTCTGTACATAATGCCCTGAATCTATTCTACAACGCCCGTAAATATGCCCCCTTTCTCTGTACCCAACGCACTAGAAGACCAGTTCTTAAAGCCTTTAGCCGTATCCTTATTCTACTCCTCCTCTGTTCCTCTGGTGATGTAGAGATTAACCCAGGCCCTGTAGCCCCCAGTATCACTCCTACTCCCCAGGCGTTATCATTTGTTGACTTCTGTAACTGTAAAAGCCTTGTTTTTTTGCACGTTGACATCTGAAGCCTCCTCCCTAAGTTTGAGTTATTCACTGCGTTAGCACACTCCGCCAACCCTGATGTTCTAGCAGTGTCTGAATCCTGGCTTAGGAAGGCCACCAAAAATGCAGAAATGTCCATCCCCAACTACAACATTTTCCGTCTCGATAGAACTGCCAAAGGGGTTGGGGTTGCAATCTACTGTAGAGATAGCCTGCAGAGCTCTATCATACTATCCAGGTCTGTGCCCAAACAGTTTGAGCTTCTAATTCTAAAAATCCACCTTTCCAGAAATAAGTCTCTCACTGTTGCCACTTGCTACAGACCCCCTCAGCCCCGAGCTGTGCCCTGGACACCATATGTGAAACTGATTGCCCCCCATCTATCCCCAGAGTTCGTACTGCTTGGTGACCTAAACTGGGATATGCTTAACACCCCGGCCAACCTACAATCTAAACTAGATGCCCTCAATCTCACACAAATTATCAACAAACCTACCAGGTACAACACAAAATCTGTAAACATGGGCACCCTCATAGATATCTTCCTGACAAATGTACCCTCTAAATACACCTCCGCTGTCTTCAACCAGGATCTCAGCGATCACTGCCTTATTGCCTGCATCCGTAATGGGTCTGCGGTCAAACGACCACCCCTCATCACTGTCAAACGCTCCATAAAACACTTTAGCAAGCAGGACTTTCTAATTGACCTGGCCCGGGTATCCTGGATGGATATTGACCTCATTCCGTCAGTAGAGGATGCCTGGATGTTCTTTAAAAGTGCTTTCCTCTCAATCTTAAATAAGCATGCCCCATTCAAAAAATTCAGAACTAAGAATAATATGCCATTTAGCAGACGCTTTTATCCAAAGCGACTTACAGTCATGCGTTCATACATTTTTGTGTATGGGTGGTCCCGGGGATCGAACCCACTACCCTACCCTAGTACCGTGCTCTACCAGCTGAGCTACAGAGGACCAGATATTGCCCCTGGTTCTCCTCAGACTTGACTGCCCTTGACCAGCACAAAAACATCCTGTGGTGTACTGCATTAGCATCGAACAGCCCCCGCGATATGCAACTTTTCAGGGAAGTCAGGAACCAATATACACAATCAGTTAGGAAAGCAAAGGCTAGATTTTTCAAACAGAAATTTGCATCCTGTAGCACTAACTCCAAAAAGTTTTAGGACACTGTAAAGTCCATGGAGAACAAGAGCACCTCCTCCCTGCCTACTGCACTGAGGCTAGGAAACACTGTCACCACCAATAAATCTACAAACAAGCATTTTGCTACGGCTGGCCATGCTTTCCACCTGGCTACCACTACATCGGCCACCAGCTCTGCACCCTCTGCTTCTCCTTTACACAAATTCAGATAGCTTATGTTCTGAAAGAGCTGAAAAATCTGGACCCTACAAATCAGATGGACTAGACAATCTGGACCCTTTCTTTCTAAAATTAGCCGCCGTAATTGTCGCAACCCCTATTACTAGCCTGTTCAACCTCTCTTTTGTAACGTCTGAGATCCCCAGAGATTGGAAAGCTGCCGCGGTCATCCCCCTCTTCAAATGGGGTGACACTCTAGATCCAAACTGTTACATACCTATATCCATCCTGCCCTGCCTTTCGGATGTTTTTGAAAGCCAAATTAACAAATAGATCACCGACCATTTCGAATCCCACCGTACCTTCTCCGCTATGCAATCCGGTTTCCGAGCTGGTCATGGGTGCACCTCAGCTACGCTCAAGCTCCTAAACGATATTATAACCGAGATCAATAAAAGACAGTACTGCGCAGCCGTCTTCATCGACCTGGCCAAGGCTTTCGACTCTGTCAACCACCGCATTCTTATTGGCAGACTAAATAGCCTTGGTTTCTCAAATGACCTCCTCGCCTGGTTCACCAACTACTTCTTAGATAGAGTTAAATGTGTCAAATCAGGGGCCTGTTGTCTGGACCTCTGGCAGTCTCTATGGGGGTGCCACAGGGTTCAATTCTCGGGCCGACTCTATTCTCTGTGTATATCAATGATGTTGCTCTTGCTGCTGGTGACGCTCGGATCCACCTCTATGCGGACGGCACCATTTTGTATACATCTGGCCCTTCATTGGACACTGTGTTAACAAACCTCAAAACGAGCTTCAACGCCATACAACACTCCTTCCGTAGCCTCCAACTGCTCTTAAACGCTAGTAAAATGAAATGCATGCTCTTCAACCGAACGCTGCTTGCACCCGCCCACCCGACTAGAATCACTACTCTCGGCGGGTCTGACCTAGAGTATGTGGACAACTACAAATACCTAGGTGTCTGGTTAGACTGTAAACTCTCCTTCCAGACTCACATTAATCATCTCCAATCAAAAGTTAGATCTAGAATCGGCTTCCTATTTCGCAACAAAGCCTCCGTGAAGGAGGCTTTGTTGCGAAATAGGAAGCCGATTCTAGATCTAACTTTTGATTGGAGATGATTAATGTGAGTCTGGAAGGAGAGTGTTGCCATGTTGCCAAACATGCCCTTGTAAAATGGACTATCCTACCGATCCTTGACTTCGGCGATGTCATTTACAAAATAGCCTCCAACACTCTACTCAGCAAATTGGATGTAGTCTATCACAGTGCCATCCGTTTTGTCACCAAAGCCCCATATACTACCCGCCAGTGTGACCTGTGCGCTCTTGTTGACTGGCCCTCACTACATATTCGTTGCCAAACCCACTGGCTCCAGGTCATCTATAAATCACTGCTAGGCAAATCCCTGTCTTATCTTAGCTCACTGGTCACCATAGCAACACCCACCCGTAGTCTGCGCTCCAGCAGGTATATCTCACTGGTCATCCCCAAAGCCAACACCTCCTTTGGCCGCCATTCCTTCCAGTTTTCTGCTGCCAATGACTGGAACGAACTGCAAAAATCTCTGAAGCTGGAGACTCTTATATCCCTCACTAACTTTAAGCATCAGTTGTCAGAGCAGCTTACCGATCACTGCACCTGTACACAGCCCATCTATAATTAGCCCATCCAACTACCTCATCCCCATATTGTTATTTATTTTGCTAATTTGCACCCCAGTATCTCTATTTGCACATCATCTTTTGCACATCTATCATTCCAGTGTTAATACGAAATTGTAACTATTTTGCACTATGGCCTTTTTATTGCCTTACCTCCATAATTTACTACATTCGCATACACTGTATATATATTTTCTGTTGTATTTTTGACTTGATGTTTTGTTTACCCCATATGTAACTCTGTATTGTTGTTTTTATCGCACTGCTTTGCTTTATCTTGGCCAGGTCGCAGTTCTCAACTGGCTTACCTGGTTAAATAAAGGTTAAATAAAAATATGTCGAAAATATGAAATATAAAGAAAAACCCTTGAATGAGTAGGTGTGTCCAAACTTTTGACTGGTACTGTATATATCAAAAAATTTACGGCCGATTGGAAATGGTAGATAAAATAAATAGTATAGGCATTGATTGAAGCTCAATGTTATATTCAAATCTCCCCACCATCATATCTAAGCCAATATGAATATAAAATTCGCTAATCAACTTGATTGAAGGTACACAACACACTCCCCACCTCTCAAAATGAGCAGTCAGGCCGTTGCCGAGAACCAAATACCAGATTTCTAACAATCAAGTCTACATGAAAATGGCTAAAAAACTACACGTTTTACGTTTTGGAATGTCCTAGTCAAAGTCCAGACCTAATCCCAATTGAGATGTTGTGGCAGGACTTTAAACGAGCAGTTCATGCTTGAAAACCCACAAATGTTGCTGAGTTACAGCAGTTCTGCATTAAAGAGTGGGCCAAAATTCCTCCACAGCGACGTGAGTTACTGATCAACAACTACATGACGCATTTGGTTGGAGTCATTGCAGCTACAGGTGGCACAATAAAAGTGACAAACATTATTTAAAAACGTACACATCAATTTGGAGATATTCTGCCCCACGCACACACACAGTTCAGCTCCAACAGATTGAATTACACAGGGCCATTGGGAGTTGCATAACTTTGTTTATTAAATACATGTAATAAGTTTGTAATTGTTGTGTTATTTGTTCACTCAGGTTCCCTTTATCTAATATCAGGTTTTGGTTGAAGATCTGATGACATTCAGTATCAAAAATATGCAAAAGTACAGAAAATTAGAAAGGGGGCAAATACTTTTTCACTGCACTTTAAGTTCAAAACCAAGCTTTGGGCAAATTGTCATGTTGCTACCTTACAATGCATGCAATGGGCTTTTGCAACTCTAGCTACTCCATAGTCCAAGCTACGGTAAGAGCTAGCCACATTTCACTGTCAGACGGGACACAACTCAAACTGTTGAGAAAACAAATGGCTAGCTAATGTTACATGTAAACAAACAGCACCTCTGGCTCTTTAGTCACTGACTGCAGTGTGCAAATGCATGCTTGCTAGCATCAGTAAAAAAACAGTTTCTAAAATCCATAAAACATTCTAGCATGCTCCTTCTCCTGTCTTCTTGACATTTTAATGTGCCACAATAGTGGAATTTGCTGTTCGCCTTCAAAATAAAAGTCCCCCATTGAAAGTGATTCAAACGGATACCAATTGTGTAATCATGCCATATTTGGACTAGATAATGCTAAACAAGGTTGGGATGTTGTTATATGAATTCAACAAAAGAGAATAATTAGTTAATTTGACACAAAAATCTGTTGAAATCGCACTGCGGGTGTAATAGACTTTAGAATTGGATTTGGGACATAATGTACTTATACTGTACAGCCTAACCTATGGATTGTGCACCCATGAAATGGGGTATCAGCCTACTTAGCACAGGAGGTTGCTGGTCCCTTAATTGGGGATGACGGGCTCTTAGTAATGTCTGGAGAGGAAATAGTGGAATGGTATCAAATACATGAAACACATGGTTCCCATATGTTTTTTTGTTGTTGTTTTTTTTCACCTTTATTTAACCAGGCAAGCCAGTTGAGAACAAGTTCTCATTTACAACTGCGACCTGGCCAAGATAAAGCAAAGCAGTGCGATAAAAACAATAACACAGAGTTACATATGGGGTAAACAAAACATGAAGTCAAAAATACAAACAGAAAATATATATACAGTGTATGCGAATGTAGTAAGTTATGGAGGTAAGGCAATAAATAGACCAGAGTGAAAAATAGTTACAATTTCGTATTAACACTGGAATGATAGATGTGCAAAAGACGATGTGCAAATAGAGATACTGGGGTGCAAATTAGCAAAATAAATAACAATATGGGGATGAGGTAGTTGGGTGGGCTAATTTCAGAATGATGCCATTCCATTGACTGCATTCCAGCCATTATTGTGAGCCATCCTCCCCTCAGCCTCCTGTACTACTCAGTGACACTCACAGAACACAACTGTGTAGAGTTTACACAAATATTGAGTATACCAACATAGCTACTGTTGTAGGTCAAAGCTGTGTGTTAGAAAACCTTGGTAGAGCATGTGGAGTAGGCATTGTGGTGCTCGTGAATTTCCTTTCTTTTTCAGCGTCAGACCAATGCCTACTTCTCATTTAAAATGTCGTTTTTGTTTTTAATTTTCTGGTAACTCATACCCAAATGATGTTGTTCACTCATCCTATACTGGTATTTGCGGACAAATTGGAGAAAAAACACGTCAAAAACTCCACCTCAAACCTTTATCTCAAACAGACCGTTTTAAAAATGATTGCTTTTTTCTCATAGAGGATGATGTCATCCTCCCGAGGAGGATGAGCTGGCCAATCAGTGTACTCGCATGAAAATGTTTAATGACCGGTATACGCCCACACCATTCTGTTGTTGGGGTACTCTCACACCATTCCAACACAGAAAAGCTGCTTTTTAACATTCTCATTTCATAGCAATCTGGAAAAGCACCCAATCAGCCGGCCTGTCCACTCCTCTCTCCACAGCTTCACCACGACAACACAGGCAGGGCCCCATGCGAGCAGCTCCACATGGGTTAGGGCTACTACTCATCTCATACCCTCAGCCTTGGACTCATCTGTCACAGCCTCGGAAGAACTGTAAGATCAGCACAGAACAATACTTTTCACCCACTCTTATTACATTTTACATTTTAGTCATTTAGCAGACGCTCTGATCCAGAGCGACTTACAGTTAGTGAGTGCATACATTCTCATACTGGCCCCCAGTATGTCCTCTGCAATTTGCTTTATAGTATGTCTTTGGGGAGGGGGATTCATAAATATGTTATTTCTAGGTTTCTGACATATTACAGAAAAGTTCTCAAGTGATGATGAAACTGGTATGATATGGGCACCTTTATCTCAAATGGAATGTTGTGAATTGTATATACAGTCCCCGTCGAAAAATTGGACACAGCTACTCATTCAAGGGTTTTTCTTTATTTGTACCATTTTTTATATTGTAGAATAATAGTAAAGACATCAAAACTATTAAATAACACATATGGAATCATGTAGTAATCAAAAAAGTGTTAAACAAATCAAAATACATTTTATATTTGAGATTCTTCAAATAGCCACCCTTTGCCTTGATTACAGCTTTGGACACTCTTGGCATTCTCTCAACCAGTTTCACCTGGAATGCATTTCCAACAGTCTTGGAGGAGTTCCCACATATGCTTAGCACTTGTTGGCAGCATTTCCTTCACTCTGCCGTCCGACTCATCACAAACCATCCCAAATGGGTTGAGGTCAGGTGATTGTGGAGGCCAGGTCATCTGATGCAGCAATCCATCACTCTCCTTCTTGGTAAAATAGCCCTTACACAGCCTGGAGTTGTGTTGGGTCATGGAAACTACACATGCGAAGATCATCCGTTCACCCACACCGCGTCTCACAAAGACACGGCAGTTGGAATCAAAATCTCAAATTTGGACTCCAGACCAAAGGACACATTTCCACGGGTCTAATGTCCATTGCTCGTGTTTCTTGGCCCAAGCAGTTCTCTTCCTCTTATTGGTGTCCTTTAGTAGTGATTACTTTGCAGCAATTTGACCCCTGTGTAGCTCAGTTGGTAGAGCATAGTGCTTGCAATGCCAGGGTTGTGGGTTCGATTCCCATGGGGGGCCAGTAAGAAAAAAAGAAAAAATTATGTATGCACTCACTAACTGTAAGTTGCTCTGGATAATAGCATCTGCTAAATGACTAAAATGTAAAAATGAAGGCCTGATTCACACAGTCCCCTCTGAACAGTTGATGTTGAGAAGTGTATGTTACTTTAACTCCGTGAAGCATTTATTTGGGCTGCAATTTCTGAGGCTGGTAACTCTAATGAACTTATCCTCTGCAGCAGAGGTAACTCTGGGTCTTCCATTCCTGTGGCGGTCCTCATGAGAGCCAGTTTCATCATAGCGCTTGATGGTTTTTGCTACTGTCGTTTCTCTTTACTTATTTGAGCTGTTCTTGCCATAATATGGACTTGGTCTTTTACCAAATAGGGCTATCTTCTGTATACCCCCCTACCTTGTCACAACACAACTGATTGGCTCAAATGCATTAAGAAGGAAATACATTCCACAAATTAACTTTTAAGAAGGCACACCTGTTAATTGAAATGCATTCCAGGTGACTACCTCATGAAGCTGGTTGAGAGAATGCCAAGAGTGTGCAAAGCTGTCATCAAAGCAAAGGGTGGCTATTTGAAGAATCTCAAATAGAAAATATATTTTGATTTGTTTAACACTTTTTTGGTTACTACGTGATTCCATATGTGTTATTTCATAGGTTTGATGTCTTCACTATTATTCTACAATGTAGAAAATAGTAAACATAAAGAAAAACCCTTGAGTGAGTAGGTGTGTCCAAACTTTTGACTGGTAGTGTATATATTGTTCCTGAGCACAGCGATAGTAGGACGTACAGTATAGATACGTAGGAGAACATATGATGACCTTGTGAAATTAGCTAGATCTGAAATAACAATGCTTTTCTCTTCTCTTTAACATAAAGATGAGAAGACTACCAAGCAGAAGTAAAGTGTATGTTTTTGTATGTGTACTGTATGTCCTGAGGAAAAGGTGTCATTAGCACTGGCGTATCAGAACACAGATGATCTCCCTTTGTTCAAATCACATTTTATTTGTCACATGCTTCGTAAACAACAGGTGTAGACTAACAGTTAAATGCTTACTTATGGGCCCTTCCCAACAATGCAGACAGAAAAAAAAGAGAAATAGTGGAAAAACAGAAAAAACAAGGAATAAATAGAAATATTATAACAGAAGGAATAAGTACACAATCAGTGACTAACTGAGGCTTCTCTGATTAGTGTGACCAGACTGACGTGCCGCCTCCTCCTCCGCGCAGTAGGCCTACATGCTGATATCTCATGGACAGGCTGTGGACCTCACGCAGAGTGTGGGAGAACACCACATGTGACTGGATCTTTTCTCTGAGTCTAAAAGCTCACGTTATCATGTTATTAACATCATTAAATTTACGATAGAATAGAATGACTCCCGTTCCGTTGTCATGATAATAACAGGAAAAATATAAGTTTTTTTTGCTGAACTTGGAATATGAAGACTTGCAATGTCATTAAGCAAGTAAGGTCGTATGAAATGATGGAGCAGCAGAAAACGCTGCACCCAGAGGATAGAGTGTGCCACCCGGCATATCTGTCATCACTGGAAGTGCTGAGACTGTGCATGCTGCCAATAACCAGGGGACAGGGTGCACCGTCTGTACAATAACATAGTGTCAACAAACATGTACTCTCCCATTATGGGTCAGTCAGAGGATGACAACATTACAACAGGGTGAAAAACAGAGATAAAGTCAAGATAGCTCCACAGAGATGTACTGTATGTCTTTTAACCCTGCTAAAAACAAAACTAAACCAGTAGAGGCTCATCAGAGGAGGAAAGGGAGGACCATCCTCCTCAGTGAATTTCAGAAAAAGAAAAATTGTGAAACATGTAAAAAGTTATCCTTTTTACATAAAACTATACTAAATATTTTCACATGTAAGCAAATAATTTATTAAAACACACTGTTTTGCAATTAAGGTCTACAGTAACGTCAGCAGCACTCTGTCGGGTAGCACCATGGTGTAGCCAGAGGACAGCTAGCTTCTGTCCTCCTCTGGGTACATTGACTTCAATACAAAACATAGGAGGCTCATGGTTCTCACCCCCTTTCATAGACTTACACAGTAATTATGACAACTTCCATAGGACGTCCTCCAACCTATCAGAGCTCTTGCAGCATGAACTGACATGTTGTCCAACCAATCAAAAGATCAGAGAATGAATCTAGTACTGAAAGCTTTTGGTTTTATTAAGTTATTGCCACCGGGGCCCACCGGTGTAACTGCTGAACTGCTTGCTGTACAGTCGTGGTCAAAAGTTGACACAAGTATTGGTCTTCACAAAGTTCGCCGCTTCAGTGTTATGAGATATTTTTGTCAGATATTACGATGGTATATTGAAGTATGATTACAAGCATTCCATAAGTGTCAAAGGCTTTTGTTGACCATTACATTAAGTTTATGCAAAGAGTCAATATTTGCAGTGTTGACCCTTCTGTTTCAAGACCTCTGCAATCCGCCCTAGAATGCTGTCAATTAACTTCTGGGCCACATCCTGACTGATGGCAGCCCATTCTTGCATAATCAATGCTTGGAGTTTGTCCGAATTTGTGTGTTTTTGTTTGTCCACCCGCCTCTTGAGGATCGACCACAAGTTCTCAATGGGATTAAGGTCTGGGGAGTTTCCTGGCCATGAACCCAGAATGTCGATGTTTTGTTCCCCGAGCCACTTAGTTATCACTTTTGCCTTATGGCAAGGTGCTCCATCATGCTGGAAAAGGCATTGGTCATCACCAAACTGTTCTTGGATGGTTGGGAGAAGTTACTCTTGGAGGATGTGTTGGTACCATTCTTTATTCATGGCTGTGTTCTTAGGAAAAATTGTGAGTGAGCCCACTCCCTTGGCTGAGGAGCAACCCCACACATGAATGGTCTCAGGATGCTTTACTGTTGGCATGAAACAGGACTGATGGTAGCGCTCACCTTGTCTTCTCTGGACAAGGTGTTTTCCGGATGCCCCAAACAATCGGAAAGGGGATTCATCAGAGAAAATGACTTTACCCCAGTCCTCAGCAGTCCAATCCCTGTACCTTTTGCAGAATATCAGTCTGTCCCTGGTGTTTTTCCTGGAGAGAAGTGGCTTCTTTGCTGCCCTTTTTGACACCAGGCCATCCTCCAAAAGTCTTCGCCTCACTGTGCGTGCAGATTCACTCACACCTGCCTGCTGCCATTCCTGAGCAAGCTCTGCACTGGTGGTGCCCCGATCCCACAGCTGAATAAACTTTAGGAGACGGTCCTGGCGCTTGCTGAACTTTCTTGGGCGCCCTGACGCCTTCTTCACAACAATTGAACCTCTCTCCTTGAAGTTCTTGATAATCCGATAAATGGTTGATTTAGGTGCAATCTTACTACATTTACATCTACATTTACATCATTTAGCAGACGCTCTTATCCAGAGCGACTTACAAATTTGTGCATTCAACTTATGATAGCCAGTGGGACAACCACTTTTTCTTTTTTTATGGGGGGTGGGGGAAGAAGGATTACTTTATACTATTCCAGGTATTCCTTAAAGAGGTAGGGTTTCAACTGTCTCTGGAAGGTGGTCAGTGACTCCGCTGTCCTGGCATCGTGGGGGAGCTTGTTCTACCATTGGGGTGCCAGAGCAGCAAATAGCTTTGACTGGGCTGAGCGGGAACTGTGCTTCCGTAGAGGTAGGGGAGCTAGCAGGCCAGAGGTGGATGAACGTAGTGCCCTCATTTGGGTGTAGGGTCTGATCAGAGCCTGAAGGTAAGGAGGTGCCGTTCCCCTCACAGCTCTGTAGGCAAGCACCATGGTCTTGTAGTAGATGCGAGCCTCAACTGGAAGCCGGTGGAGTGTGCGGAGGAGCGGGGTGACATGAGAGAACTTGGGAAGGTTGAACCCCAGACGGGCTGCAGCGTTCTCGATAAGTTGTAGGGGTTTAATGACACAGGCAGGGAGCCCAGCCAACAGTGAGTTGCAGTAATCCAGACGGGAGATGACAAGTGCCTGGATTAGGACCTGTGCTGCTTTCTGTGTAAGGTAGGGTCATACTCTGCGAATGTTGTAGAGCATGAACCTGCAGGATTGGGTCACCGCTTTGATGTTAGCGGAGAACGACAGGGTGTTGTCCAGGGTCACGCCAAGGTTCTTTGCACTCTGGGAGGAGGACACAATGGAGTTGTCAACCGTGATGGCGAGATCATGGAGCGGTCAGTCCTTCCCCGGGAGGAAGAGCAGCTCCATCTTGCCGAGGTTCAGCTTGAGGTGGTGATCCGACATCCACACTGATATGTCTGCCAGACATGCAGAGATGCAATTCGCCACCTGGTTATCAGAAGGGGGAAAGGAGAAAATGGTGTGTCGTCTGCGTAGCAATGATAGGAGAGACCATGTGAGGATATGACAGAGCCAAGTGACTTGGTGTATAGAGATAATAGGAGAGGGCCTAGAACTGAGCCCTGGGGAACACCAGTGGTGAGAGCACGTGGTGCGGAGACAGATTCTTGCCACGCCACCTGGTAGGAGCGACCTGTCAGGTAGGACGCAATTCAAGAGTGAGCAGCGCCGGAGATGCCCAACTCGGAGAGGAGGAGGATCTGATGGTTCATAGTATCAAAGGCAGCGGATAGGTCTAGAAGGATAAGAGCAGAGGAGAGAGATTTAGCTTTAGCAGTGCAGAGAGCCTCCGTGACACAGAGAAGAGCAGTCTCAGTTGAATGACCAGGCTTGAAACCTGACTGGTTTGGATCAAGAAGGTCATTCTGAGAGAGATAGCAGGAGAGTTAGCTAGAGACGGCACGCTCAAGAGTTTTGGAGAGAAAAGAAAGAAGGGATACTGGTCTGTAGTTGTTGACATCGGAGGGATCGAGTGTAGTTTTTTTGAGGAGGGGTGCAACTCTCGCTCTCTTGAAGACGGAAGGGACATGGCCAGCGGTCAAGGATGAGTTGATGAGCGAGGTGAGGTAAGGGAGAAGGTCTCCGGAAATGGTCTGGAGAAGAGAGGAGGGGATAGGGTCAAGCGGGCAGGTTGTTGGGTGGCCGGCCATCACAAGTCGCAAGATTTCATCTGGAGAGAGAGGGGAGAAAGAAGTCAAAGCATAGGGCAGTGTGAGCAGGACCAGCGGTGTCATTTGACTTAATAAATGAGGATCGGATGTCTGTTATGAGAATTTCTATCTCTAATTCAACCTAAGCTTGATTCATTACCAGAGGTTGTAAGGCTCTGGTTTTAATCATAAATGATTCAAGGTCCACAACCAGCAAGAATTATCTGTATTTTTATTCATGGAGAGCTCTGGCGCCAAAACCCATACACTCCTTTTTTATACCTCTTGACACACAAAGGCACTTTGCTCCGCCCAACTTTAGGAGGCTTTCTTAAACAGTTTCCACCTTCTCCTTCACCCTGGAATGTTTAGTCTCGCCCCCCTCTGTTAGTGGGTTGATACTACATTATAATTATAACACAGTTTACACATTTATACTGTATTTGGGGTGAAATCTTTTAGTCATTATTCTTAAAATACAAATTAATCTAACAATGTCGTCAACCTTCTTTTCAAAATGGTTGACGAAGTCATCCACAGAGAGGGAGGAGGGAGGGGGAGGAGGAGGAGGAGGATTCAGCAGGGAAGAGAAGGTGGCAAAGAGCTTCCTAGGGTTAGAGGCAGATGCTTGAAATTTAGAGTGGTAGAAAGTGGCTTTAGCAGTGGAAACAGAGGAAGAGAATGTAGAGAGGAGGGAGTGAAAAGATGACAGGTCCGCAAGGAGTCTAGTTTTCCTCCATTTCCGCTCAGCTGCCTGGAGCCCTCTTCTGTGAGGTATAATTACTAGCAGCAATATCCTTGCCTGTGAAGCCCTTTTTGTGCAAAGCAATGATGACGGCACGTGTTTCCTTGCAGGTAACCATGGTTAACAGAGGAAGAACAATGATTTCAAACGCCACCCTCCTTTTAAAGCTTCCAGTCTGTTATTCTAACTCAATCAGCATGACAGAGTGATCTCCAGCCTTGTCCTTGTCCACACTCTGACCTGTGTTAACGAGAGAATCACTGACATGATGGCAGCGGGTCCTTATGTGGCAGGGCTGAAATGCAGTGGAAATGTTTTTTGGGGATGAAGTTCATTTTCATGGCAAAGAGGGACTTTGCAATTAATTGCAATTCATCTGATCACTCTTCATGACATTCTGGAGTATATGCAAATTGCCACCATCAAAACTGAGGCAGCAGACTTTGTGAAAATTAGTATTTGTGTCATTCTCAAAACTTTTGACCACGACTGTACAGGCAGTAAGCAGTTACACGGGTGTACCCCGGTGGCAATAAATTAGTAATACCAAAAGCTTACCTTGACTTGGAAGAGTTCCAGTGTTGTGTTGCAAAGCCATAGCCAGCAAGCTAACATAACTCTGTTTGAGCAGGGTGTTTCAGTAGGCTAAACTAGCTAGCTGCATTTGCTATCATTCTTTCTGTCATTTATGTTTGTTTCATAGTGTAGTTTCTTCTTCTTTTTATTCAGTTTAGTCATGAAAGTGAAAAAAAGACTCTCTCTCTCTATCTCTCTCTTTCTCTCTTGCTTCATTTTGGAAGAAATTAATTTGTTAAAAACTGTTCAACTATCGTCTTTCTCTCTCTTTGAGACAACTACTCACCACATTTTATACACTGCAGTGCTAACTAGCTGTAGCTTATGCTTTCAGTGCTACATTAATTTTGATCCTTTGATTGGGTGGACATGTCAGTTCATGCTGCAAGAGCTCTGATAGGCTGGAGGACGTCCTCTGGAAATTGGTATATTTACTGTGTAAGTCTATGGAAGCGGGTGAGAACCATGAGCCTCCTAGGTTTTGTATTGAAGTCAATGTACGCAGAGGAGGACGGAAGATAGCTGTCCTCCGGCTACACCATGGTGCTACCCTGGTGCTACTACTGTCGACCTTCTTTGCAAAATAGTGTGTTTTAATCAATTATTTGGTGGCGTGATAATATTTAGTATAGTTTTATCTAAAAATGATAACTTTTTTAATGTTTTACAATTAGATTTTTTTATGCAATTCACTGCGGGGGATGGTCCTCTCCTTCCACCGCTGAGGAGCCTCCACTGAATGAACGTGATACTGACATTTCAGACAAATTTGGATAAGTATACTAACCCACCCCAATCTTTAGCCAGAGCTAGTGTTAAACCTTCTGATTGACAGGTTCTGCCATTACACATATTGCATAATTTCAGACAGTCCACTCAAAATCTATTTAAGTGCACAACTGATATTTCAGACCTGACAGTAATTGGGGATTTTATGTCTAAGCTGAAGGCTGGAGTGTTATTTCAGCAACTTCATCAAGTTTTCCATTCAAGGGATTAGATTGTGATAAAATGTGGCATTATAAACGAATCTAATAAATATGCCTGTAGTCAGTATTCATTTGCCACTCACTCTTACTGCATCTAAGAGAGAGGCCACTCAATTTAATAGTAATTCCTTAATGAAAATTGATATTCTAATGCCTTTAGAATTTGCATCTGTCACTGATTGCATCAGGTTGCCACCCTCTTATAATCTCACAACTAGAAATTACTGAATGTCTTTGCACACCACTTCAATCAAATTGATTTTTGTATTTGTATTAGTATTTATTATGGATCCCCATTAGCTGCTGCCATGGCAGCAGCTACTCTTCCTGGGGTCCAGCAAGATTAAGGCAGTTCATAAAATGTTTAAAACATTACAATACATTCACAGATTTCACAACACACTGTACCCTCAGGCCCCTACTCCACCACTAACACATATCTACAGTACAAACATCCATGTGTACGTGTGTGTATAGTGCATACAGTGAGGGAAAAAAAGTATTTGATCCCCTGCTGATTTTGTACGTTTGCCCACTGACAAAGAAATGATCAGTCTATAATTTTAATGATAGGTTTATTTGAACAGTGAGAGATGTAACGATCCCGGCAGTCTGAGTCTGGTCCTGTCTGTGGACTAGTTTTTATGTTCGTGATCTCCAGTTTCCCGAGGGTTCTGGAACGCTCCGGGGAGCTCTCTTGATTTCCGCACCTGCATCCCATCAGCAATCTGCACACCTGGTCCTGATCATCACCCTTCTTAGGCTCTGGCCTAACATCCATTCCCTGCCGGATCGTTAGCCATGAACAGTAGGTTTACCAGAGTATCAGTCTTAGAGCGTCTAGCGTTAGTTTTGTTGTTTTGCACCTTGTTGATTTGTTGTTTACTTACCTCCGTTTTGTTCCATCTGCAGTCACTCGTCCGGAACCTTCATCCAACCTCTGCCTGGTGGTCGGCGGCTGCCGAGCCATGATCGGATCAACCACTGCACCCCCAACAACTAATCAACGCCGCCCGCTCTGTTCCCTGGATTATTCAGCATCACTCTTGAACTTGTAAATAAACACTCACCTTCGTTTCTACTTACCTTGTCCTGGTCTGCTTCTGGGTTCTGGCTTTGTAACTCGTGACAGAACGATCCGGCCAGTAATGAACCCAGCGGACCTGGACTCTGTTCGCCATGCCATTTCCCATCAGGAGAAGATGTTGGGACAACATAGCATGGCACTACAGGAGATAGCGTTGTCAGTTCGGAACCTTTCTACCGGTCTGACGGAGGTCCAGAACCAACGCAAGTCTCCGGTGGAGGATCCACTACCGGTTTCACCCATCTCGCCTGCCGCTTCTGGAGCTGTGTCCTTCCGTGAGCCCAAGGTTCCGACGCCGGATAAATATGAGGGGGAGCTGGGAAGATGCCGTTCCTTCCTTATGCAGTGTGGATTAGTGTTCGATCTACAGCCCTACTCTTATGCCACAGACAAGGCTAGGATAGCCTTTGTGATTGAGTTGCTGCGTGGTCGAGCGCTGGAGTGGGCTTCAGCCGTTTGGGAACGACAGGATCCCTGCATGGCGTCATACCAGGGGTTCACGGCCGAGATGAGGAAGCTCTTCGACCATTCCGTCCGAGGGAGGGACGCAGCTAGGCGCCTGTTTTCGCTTCGCCAAGGAACTCGCAGCGTGGCCGACTTCGTGATCGAGTTCAAGACGTTGGCTGTGGAGAGTGGGTGGAATGAGGAGTCTCTGCAAGCGGCCTTTTACCAGGGTCTGTCGGAGCAGCTCAAGGATGAGTTGATCTCCTATCCGGAGCCTAGTGACCTGGACAGCTTGGTAGCCTTGTCTATTCGGGTGGATAATCGAGTCCGAGAGCGAAGGAGGGAGAAGCAATGGGGTCCGTCCAATCGATCAGCTTCTCAGTTCCCAGTCGGGTCGGGTGGTGGACCAGAACACGTCGATCATTCTCCACCACAAAGGATTATTGGAGAGGTTCTCTCTTCCGATTCTGAACCCATGCAAGTGGGGCGGCACGGGTTAACCAAGGAGGAGCGTCAACATAGACGTAAGACCAACTGTTGCCTCTACTGTGGTAGCTCGGGACATTACATCTCCACTTGTTTCCGGCGGTCGTCAAACTGCCCGGCTCGCTAAAGTTGGGAGGACTTTTAGCGAGCCAGTTTCAACCTCTCAGTACCTCTGTCAGACCCCGTTTCCCGGCTACCCTTGTGAACAGGAATCAGAGCTTAGCGATTAACGCTTTGTCGATTCAGGTGCCGATGGAAGCTTTCTTGATGCCGAGTTGGTGGAACAGCTGGGGCTTTCCAAGGAGCAATTGCCGGAAGCCATTGAAGCGACCACTCTGAACGGCAGTAGTCTGGCACGTATCACGATGAGGACTGAACCGGTTAAGATGCTGTTGTCGGGGAATCATTCGGAGATGATTTCATTCTTCATTCTGCCGTCTTCCCATGTTCCTCTAGTCCTTGGATACCCCTGGCTGAAGGAACACAATCCCACGTTCGATTGGGTGACGGGCAAGGTAACGAGTTGGAGCCTTGATTGTCATGCTAACTGTCTCAAGACTGCCTGTCCCCATTCGGTTCCCAGTCAGGTGATTGAGGCTAAACCCCCAGATTTGTCCCTGGTTCCCGAGACATATCACGATTTGGGGGAAGTGTTCAGTAAGCAGAAGGCTCTGTCACTCCCTCCCCACCGACCATATGATTGTGCCATCAACCTGTTCCCTGGAGCTGTCTACCCCAAGGGAAGGTTATACAGTATCTCCCGCCCTGAACGTGAGGCTTTGGAGACCTACATCAAGGAGTCCCTAGCTGCTGGTCTCGTTCGTCCTCGTCATCACCCCTGGGGGCAGGATTCTTCTTTGTGGGTAAGAAGGATGGCTCTCTTCGACCGTGTATTGATTATCGGGGGTTGAATGACATCACGGTCAAGAACAAGTATCCCCTGCCCTTGATGAGTTCTACCTTCGACTCCTTACAGGGTGCTACGGTGTTCACCAAGCTAGACCTACGCAATGCGTATCACATGGTCCGGATCAGAGAGGGAGACGAGTGGTTGACGGGTTTCAATACACCGATGGGTCACTTCGAGTATCAGGTGATGCCGTTTGGACTGACCAATGCTCCAGCGGTATTCCAGAGTATGGTGAACGACGTCCTGAGAGATATGATCGGTCTCTTTGTGTTTGTTTACCTGGATGACATTCTGATCTTCTCGAAGGAACCTTCCGACCACGTCCAGCATGTCCGGCAGGTTCTGCAGCGATTGTTGGAGAATCGCCTGTTCGTGAAGGCCGAGAAGTGCGAGTTCCACGCCCACACGACATCCTTTCTCGGGTACATCATCTCCAGGGGAGAGATTAGGATGGACCAGGAGAAGGTTAGAGCGGTTCTGGAATGGGCCCAGCCCGGTACGAGATTGCAGCTCCAGAGATTTTTGGGGTTTGCGAATTTCTACCGCAGATTCATCCGGGATTACAGCCGTGTGGCCGCTCCGTTAACGGCCTTGACTTCCAGTATCAGGAGCTTCAAGTGGAATCCGGAGGCGGATCGAGCGTTTCTGGATTTGAAGAGGCGATTCACCAACGCACCGATTCTCTCTCAACCGGACACGGACCGTCAGTTCGTCGTTGAAGTGGACGCGTCCGATGTGGGAGTTGGCGCCATCCTGTCGCAGCGATGCTCCACGGACAGTAAACTCCATCCCTGCGCCTACTACTCTCGTCGCCTTTCGCCTGCGGAGAGGAATTACGATGTGGGTAACCGGGAGCTTCTCGCGGTGAAACTTGCCTTGGAGGAGTGGCGCCACTGGTTGGAGGGGGCGGAGCAGCCGTTTATTGTCTGGACTGACCACAAGAATCTTGCTTACGTGCAATCGGCTAGACGTCTCAACTCCCGTCAGGCCAGGTGGTCGTTGTTTTTCGGACGATTCAATTTTTTCCCTGACGTTCCGACCTGGATCTAAGAACGACAAGGCGGACGCCTTGTCTCGGATGTTCTCCAAGACGGAGGAGAGTGGGTCCAAGACCGAGACAATTCTCCCCGGAACTGCGTCGTGGGAGCTGTTAGGTGGAAGATTGAGGAGGAGGTGATGGCGGCTCTTCGGACGCAGCCCGGTCCCGTAACGGTCCACCCGGTCGGTTGTTTGTGCCTGAGTCGGTTCGTCCCCGCGGTCCTCAAATGGTCCCACGCCAGCAAGATGGCTTGTCACCCTGGCGTGGCTCGGACGATGGCGTTTCTTCGCAGACGCTTTTTGGTGGCCTGCCATGGCCGAGGATACTCGGGGTTATGTGGCTGCCTGTCCAGTGTGTGCGCAGAATAAGAGTACCAATCGGCCCAGCTCTGGACTACTTCACCCCCTTCCTATTCCCCGGCGACCATGGTCGCATCTGGCCCCTGGACTTTGTCACTGGGTTGCCCGCTTCTGAGGGGAACACGGTCGTTCTGACTATCGTGGACAGATTCAGCAAGTTCGCCCACTTTGTGCCTATTGCCAAGCTTCCCTCTGCCTCGGAGACGTCCGAGATCCTGGTTAGGGAGGTTTTCAGGGTCCACGGGTTGCCCAGTGATATCGTTTCCGACCGTGGCCCTCAGTTTACCTCTGCTGTCTGGAAGTCCTTCTGTTTGGCCATTGGAGCTACAGTCAGTCTCACATCTGGTTTTCACCCCCCAATCTAATGGTCAGGCGGAGAGAGCCAACCAGAAGATGGAATCCACGCTACGCTGCCTGGCCTCTTCCAACCCCACCTCCTGGGTCTCTCAGTTGCCTTGGGTTGAGTATGCCCACAATACTCTCCCTACATCTGCCACTGGGATGTCTCCCTTCCAGTGCCTGTATGGCTACCAACCTCCCTTGTTCCCTTCTCAGGAGAAGGAGCTCTCAGTGCCTTCTGTTCAGGTCCATATTCGTCGTTGCCACCGGACCTGGCATCGGGCCAGAAAAGCACTCCTTAGAGTTTCGGACCGGTATCAGCTCCAGGCGAATCGTCGCGGATCCCCGCTCCCACCTACACCATCGGAGATAGGGTCTGGTTGGCCACACGGGATCTTCCTTTACGGACTGAGTCTAGGAAGTTGTTACCGAAGTTCATTGGTCCGTTTGTGGTGGAGAAGGTGATCAATCCGGTGGCAGTTCGACTCAAACTCCCGAGGACGCTCAGAGTCCATCCCACCTTTCATGTCTCCTGCCTCAAGCCTGTTTTCCTCAGTCCTCTGTTGCCTCCTCCGCCTCCTCCTCCTCCTCCTCGGATGATCGGAGGTGGTCCTGCCTACACGGTGCGTCGCATCATGGATTCCAGACGGCGGGGCCGGGGTTTCCAGTATCTCGTGGACTGGGAGGGGTATGGTCCTGAAGAGAGGAGTTGGATTCCGCGGCGACAGGTCCTAGATGCTGACCTCATCAGTGACTTCTACCGCCTCCATCCTGGCGCTCCGGGAGTCCGCCCGGTGGCGTTCGTCGGAGGGGGGTACTGTAACGATCCCGGCAGTCTGAGTCGGGTCCTGTCTGTGGACTAGTTTTTATGTTCGTGATCTCCAGTTTCCCGAGGGTTCTGGAACGCTCCGGGGAGCTCTCTTGATTTCCGCACCTGCATCCCATCAGCAATCTGCACACCTGGTCCTGATCATCACCCTTCTTAGGCTCTGGCCTAACATCCATTCCCTGCCGGATCGTTAGCCATGAACAGTAGGTTTACCAGAGTATCAGTCTTAGAGCGTCTAGCGTTAGTTTTGTTGTTTTGCACCTTGTTGATTTGTTGTTTACTTACCTCCGTTTTGTTCCATCTGCAGTCACTCGTCCGGAACCTTCATCCAACCTCTGCCTGGTGGTCGGCGGCTGCCGAGCCATGATCGGATCAACCACTGCACCCCCAACAACTAATCAACGCCGCCCGCTCTGTTCCCTGGATTATTCAGCATCACTCTTGAACTTGTAAATAAACACTCACCTTCGTTTCTACTTACCTTGTCCTGGTCTGCTTCTGGGTTCTGGCTTTGTAACTCGTGACAAGAGATAGAATAACAACCAAAAAATCCAGAAAAACGCATGTCAAAAATGTTATAAATTGATTTGCATTTTAATGAGGGAAATAAGTATTTGACCCCACTGCAAAACATGACTTAGTACTTGGTTGCAAAACCCTTGTTGGCAATCACAGAGGTCAGACGTTTCTTGTAGTTGGCCACCAGGTTTGCACACATCTCAGGAGGGATTTGGTCCCACTCCTCTTTTCTGATCTTCTCCAAGTCATTATGGTTTCGAGGCTGACGTTTGGCAACTCGAACCTTCAGCTCCCTCCACATATTTTCTATGGGATTAAGGTCTGGAGACTGGCTACTCCAGGACCTTAATGTGCTTCTTCTTGAGCCACTCCTTTGTTGCCTTGGCCGTGTGTTTTGGGTCATTGTCATGCTGGAATACCCATCCACGACCCATTTTCAATGCCCTGGCTGAGGGAAAGAGGTTCTCACCCAAGATTTGACGGTACATAGCCCCGTCCATCGTCCCTTTGATGCGGTGAAGTTGTCCTGTCCCCTTAGCAGAAAACACCCCCAAAGCATAATGTTTCCACCTCCATGTTTGATGGTGGAGATGGTGTTCTTGGGGTCATAGGCAGCATTCCTCCTCCTTCAAACACAGCGAGTTGTGTTGATGCCAAAGAGCTCGATTTTGGTCTCATCTGACCACAACACTTTCACCCAGTTCTCCTCTGAATCATTAAGATGTTCATTGGCAAACTTCAGACGGGCCTGTTTATGTGCTTTCTTGAGCAGGGGGACCTTGCGGGCGCTGCTGGATTTCAGTCCTTCACGGCGTAGTGTGTTACCAATTGTTTTCTTGGTGACTATAGTCCAAGCTGCCTTGAGATCATTGACAAGATCCTCCTGTGTAGTTCTGGGCTGATTCCTCACTGTTCTCATGATCATTGCAACTCCACGAGGTGAGATCTTGCATGGAGCCCCAGGCAGAGGGAGATTGACAGTTCTTTTGTGTTTCTTCCATTTGTGAATAATCGCACCAACTGTTGTCACCTTCTCACCAAACTGCTTGGCGATGGTCTTGTAGCCCATTCCAGTCTTGTGTAGGTCTATAATCTTGTCCCTGACATCCTTGGAGAGCTCTTTGGTCTTGGCCATGGTGGAGTGTTTGGAATCTGATTGATTGATTGCTTCTGTGGACAGGTGTCTTTTATACAGGTAACAAACTGAGATTAGACTGTGCTCCTAATCTCAGCTCGTTACCTGTATAAAAGACACCTGGGAGCCAGAAATCTTTCTGATTGAGAAGGGGTCAAATACTTATTTCCCGCATTAAAATGCAAATCAAGTTATAACATTTTTGACATGCGTTTTTCTGGATTTTTTTGTTTGTTATTCTGTCTCTCTCTGTTCAAATAAACCTACCATTAAAATTATAGACTGATCATTTCTTTGTCAGTGGGCAAACGTACAAAATCAGCAGGGGATCAAATACTTTTTTCCCTCACTGTATGTTATCGTGTGTGTGTATGCATGTGTCTGCGCCTATGTTTGTGTTGCTTCACAGTCCCTGCTGTTCCATAAGGTGTTTTTTAGTCTGTTTTTTAAATCTAATTTTACTACTTGCATCAGTTTCTTGATGTGGAATAGAGTTCCATGTAGTCATTGCTCTATGTAGTACTGTGCGCCTCCCTTAGTCTGTTCTGGACTTGGGGACTGTGAATAGACCTCTGGTGGCATGTCTTGTGGGGTATGCATGGGTGACCGAGCTGTGCACCAGTAGCTCAAACAGACAGCTCAGTGCACCCAACATGTCAACACCTCTCATAAGCACAAGTAGTGATAAAGTCAATCTCTCCTCCACTTTGAGCCAGGAGAGATCGACATGCATATCATTAATATTAGCTCTCTGTGTACATCCAAGGGCAAAACGTGCTGCCCTGTTCTGAGCCAATTAAAATGTTCCTAAATCCTTTTTTGTGGCACATGACCACACGACTGAACAGTGGTCCAGGTGTGACAAACCTAGGACCTGCCTTGTTGATAGTGCTGTTAAGAAGGTAGAGCAGCGCTTTATTATGGACATACTTCTCCCCATCTTAGCTACTGTTGTATCAATATGTTTTGACCATGACAGTTCACAATGCAGGGTTACACCAACCAGTGTAGTCACCTCAACTTGCTCAATTTCCACATTATTCATTACAAGATTTAGTTGAGGTTTAGGGTTTAGTGAATGATTTGTCCCAAATACAATGCTTTTAGTTTTATAAATATTTAAGACTAACTTATTCCTTGCCACCCACTCTGAAACTAACTGCACCTCTTTTTTTGGGGTGGGGTGGTAGATCAGCTTAATATTGCAGATAGATTGTAACTTCCATCAATGTAACATCCAACCCCGCCACCCTTTCCCTACTTGGGGTAAACTAGTGAACAACAATGCTTAGGCCTCTACTTCCAGCTTATACTTACTATCTATATTTTATGGACACAGTCAATTTTACAATAATTATATTTTGTTAGTTTTTTTCTCCTGAACTTCTTCTACTCTCAACCTCTCCGATCATTTTCATGATGTCCATCCGGTTTGCTTCTATATGCCATATCTTTCTAACTGTGCTCTTTCCCAAAAGCTCCCAACATACAACCTATATACGTATTATGGACACAGTATGCTTACATTATTAGTTATCTTGTTATTATTTAGTTGTTATTAGTCCCATCCTTCAGCTCCATTGAACACCTCCCATCTATCTCTTAATACCATCCATATAGGATTTCTATTTGCCATATATATTTTAACTGTACTGTGATGTTTTACAAACCTTTCTATTCTCATTGTTTCTACAGATTGTGAATAAAAAATAAAAAAAATTGCTAAAAGTATTATTATATTATTGATCGATTGACTATGACTTTTCAGATCACCCAGTAATGCTATCTGCAAGGTTAGCTCCAGGTAAATATTGCAATCCTTTAGCCATTCCTGGACCTGTGTCCAAAAACAAGCTACAAATGGACAGTACCAAAACAAATGATCTAATGATTCTGTCTCTTCGCAGCAAAATCTGCAGAGCTGGGAAGATTGTATCCTCCATATAAATAACATTCTATTGGTAGCAATAATTTTATATAATAATTTAAATTGAAAGATTCTAATTTTTTAATCCGGTGTCGTTTTGCGTATCAGTTCATAAACACTATGCCATGGGATCGGTACGTCAAAAATCTCTTCCCAACTATTTTGCAATCTATATGGGACGGCTGTCAATCCTTTGGTCCTTAAATGAAACTGATATACTTTTTTATTTATCACAGTTTTCCTTAACCAATTATGTTCTTTAATGCAAGGCCGACAGACAAGTTCCTTACTTTCTCCCCCTTCCACTTTTCTCTTCCATTTTTGCGGTAAGGCTGCAATTATTTGGTTGTAATTTTGGGTAGAGCAGACATTTCCATATGTTTTTGTTAGCTGCATGCGCGACATACAGTGGGGAAAAAAAGTATTTAGTCAGCCACCAATTGTGCAAGTTCTCCCACTTAAAAAGATGAGAGAGGCCTGTAATTTTCATCATAGGTACACGTCAACTATGACAGACAAATTGAGAAAAAAATATCCAGAAAATCACATTGTAGGATTTTTAATGAATTTATTAGCAAATTATGGTGGAAAATAAGTATTTGGTCACCTACAAACAAGCAAGATTTCTGGCTCTCACAGATCTGTAACTTCTTCTTTAAGAGGCTCCTCTGTCCTCCACTCGTTACCTGTATTAATGGCACCTGTTTGAACTTGTTATCAGTATAAAAGACACCTGTCCACAACCTCAAACAGTCACACTCCAAACTCCACTATGGCCAAGACCAAAGAGCTGTCAAAGGACACCAGAAACAAAATTGTAGACCTGCACCAGGCTGGGAAGACTGAATCTGCAATAGGTAAGCAGCTTGGTTTGAAGAAATCAACTGTGGGAGCAATTATTAGGAAATGGAAGACATACAAGACCACTGATAATCTCCCTCGATCTGGGGCTCCACGCAAGATCTCACGCCATGGGGTCAAAATGATCACAAGAACGGTGAGCAAAAATCCCAGAACCACACGGGGGGACCTAGTGAATGACCTGCAGAGAGCTGGGACCAAAGTAACAAAGCCTACCATCAGTAACACACTACGCCGCCAGGGACTCAAATCCTGCAGTGCAAGACGTGTCCCCCCTGCTTAAGCCAGTACATGTCCAGGCCCGTCTGAAGTTTGCTAGAGTGCATTTGGATGATCCAGAAGAGGATTGGGAGAATGTCATATGGTCAGATGAAACCAAAATAGAACTTTTTGGTAAAAACTCAACTCTTCGTGTTTGGAGGACAAAGAATGCTGAGTTGCATCCAAAGAACACCATACCTACTGTGAAGCATGGGGGTGGAAACATCATGCTTTGGGGCTGTTTTCCTGCAAAGGGACCAGGACGACTGATCCGTGTAAAGGAAAGAATGAATGGGGCCATGTATCGTGAGATTTTGAGTGAAAACCTCCTTCCATCAGCAAGGGCATTGAAGATGAAACGTGGCTGGGTCTTTCAGCATGACAATGATCCCAAACACACCGCCCGGGCAACGAAGGAGTGGCTTCGTAAGAAGCATTTCAAGGTCCTGGAGTGGCCTAGCCAGTCTCCAGATCTCAACCCCATAGGAAATCTTTGGAGGGAGTTGAAAGTCCGTGTTGCCCAGCGACAGCCCCAAAACATCACTGCTCTAGAGGAGATCTGCATGGAGGAATGGGCCAAAATACCAGCAACAGTGTGTGAAAACCTTGTGAAGACTTACAGAAAACGTTTGACCTGTGTCATTGCCAACAAAGGGTATATAACAAAGTATTGAGAAACTTTTGTTATTGACCAAATACTTATTTTCCACCATAATTTGCAAATAAATTCATAAAAATCCTACAATGTGATTTTCTGGATTTATTTTCCTCATTTTATCTGTCATAGTTGAGGTGTACCTATGATGAAAATTACAGGCCTCTCTCATCTTTTTAAGTGGGAGAACTTGCACAATTGGTGGCTGACTAAATACTTTTTCCCCCCACTGTAACTCCACCAGTCCTACCGATGATATCATTTAAGAAGATTATACCTTTTTTAAACATTTTGTAAAAAAAAGTTTTTTTGTCAATTAGTATATTTGAGTTTAACCACAATATTTGTTGCATTATTTGTTCTGTCGTTTCTGGATGATTAAATTGAAATTGCAACCAACTTTCTATGGCTTGTTTTAGAAATAGTGATATTTGGGAGATGATTTCCTTTTCAAATAACTGAAAGTGAGAGGTTGTAATCTGAATAAAGGGGAAAAGGCCATTCTTGAACATTGGGTGAGACAATTTTAGTAATTTGCTAGAGAATCAGTTCGGATTTAAGTATAACTTTTGTATGACTGAAGCTTTTAGTGATAGGTCTAATGCTTTAATATTTAATCATTTCTGTCCTCCGAATTCATATTCATTATATAAATAGGCCCGTTTAATTTTGTCTGGCTTGCCGTTCCAAATAAAATGGAATATTTGTTTTCTCATATAATTTAAAAAACTGTTCGCTAGGCGTAGGCAAGACCATAAGCAAATAGGCTTTATTTTTTATAATATATTACACTTGATCTTTCTTGAATAAGTTTCTCAATTTCTTTTTGTTTTTCCTCTAATTTATTCTGAGCCTCTATATTACAGTTTTTATTGCCATCTATCTGTTCTGTTAGACTTTCTATTTCCTTTGTTAGTATAAACTCTTTTGACCTCAATTGCTTTTGTTTCCGAGATGAGTACTGAATTGCATGGCCTCTAAAGGCACATTTAAAGGTGTCCCATACGATAAGGGGATTTGCTGTACCTATGTTATGTCGGAAAAAGTAAGTTATAAATTCCTTTGTCCTAGTTAAAAATAAATGATCATCCAAAAGGCTTTGATTAAATTTCCAATATCCTCGCTCACGTGGAAATTCAGTAAGAGTAATGTATATGCCAATTATATGATCGTCCGACCGCATTCTGTCCCCTATCAACACTTTTTAAACTTTTGGTGCCAACGAGAATTACATAAGAAAGAAGTCAAGACGACTAGCTTGATTGAGTCTCAGCCATGTATATCTCACTAGATCAGGATATTTAAGCCTCCATATATCTACTAGTTCAAATGTATCCATGACATTCACGATTTCCTTAAGAGCATGTGGGTGATTGTTTGTGGTGTGATTTCCTTTATGGTCCATTGAGCTATTTAAAACAGTATTATAATCCCCCACCATAATAATATTGTCTTCAATTGCTTGCAGGGTTGATAATTTATTATATATATTGTCAAAGAAATGTGGATCATCATTATTTGGTCCGTAAAGGTTAATGAGCCATATCTGTTTATGGTCCAATAACATATTGTGATGTCACGAGAGGCTGTGTCCTGGAGGGACGTTACATCCCCCTGAGGTGGCTGCAAACCCAGACAGCTATGGCTCCATCTGCTGGTATGGTCGGGAACTCCAACCCTCTATGGCCAATCTTCCCACGCAGCTGAAACCAATCAGGAGCTGATGGGCTGAAGGTTTGGGAAGTGAAGAGACACAAGCTCCAAGCTGGGCTCTCTGGAGGACAAGAGTGCTGCACGTCCACTTCCATGAGGAATATAAGGATTTGGAGATACTTACCTTTGGGAAATACTCACCTTTGGATATATGCACCTGTGGAAATACGTGTGGGACATTTGGAAGGACGTTTTGCTGGGTTGGCCACTAGCTGCAACGTGGAATACAGTAAGGCTGGGGAAAAGTTATTTGAGCGAGGGAGAGTTATGATTTTGGATGTGGAAGAGACATCCCTGAACTGTTAACCCTTAAGAGCCACCAGAGAACAGAATTGTGTTATAATTTCGTTAGTTTCCCAAGACCTTTAATAAAATCCTTGTTTTGGTTGAACCTGGTCTCCTTGCACTACTTGAGCAATCCCGCTGAAAGCTGTGTAGCCTCTCATGACATCACAGATGGTGGAGAATACAGGCACGCTCAAGCGTTAATAGTGCATGTCAGAGGAGGATACCGAAGGTTTGATCACCCAGTTTTCCAAGTTGGCCGTAGGCTCCCCGCCGACTGAAATGGAGGACATATTGAAAGCCCTTGTTGCTGGCCAGCAAGCCCAGATGCAAGCAAACGTGGCTCTCTTGGAGGAGCAAAAGAAAGCCAACCTTCTGAAGGCAGAGGAATTGCAGTTGCAGAGACAGAGGGTGGTCCAAAATACCCGCCCAATAAAGGCAAGTGACTTTATATCTAAGATGGGAGCTACCGATGACATTGAGGCATACCTGCATGCATTTGAGGCCACGGCCACTATGGAAGCCTGGCCCAAGCAACAGTGGGTTGGTCTGTTAGCCCCCTTTCTAACCGGGGAATCGCTGAATGCTGTCCGGGACCTGGGCCCTGACCAGGTTACTGACTATGATGCCCTGAAGTCTGAGATCCTCAGCAGATATGGACTCACAAAGTTTGGTATGGCCCAGCGCTTTCACAGTTGGACCTTCCAACCAGACCAACCTCCTCGGGCGCAGATGCATGAACTTGTCCGAATCGCAAGGAAATGGCTGGATCCGCAGAGGAATACAGCAGCGGCGGTGGTGGAGGCCGTTGTGGTGGATCGTTACCTACGCGCCCTGCCTTATGAGGCAAAACGGTTCATCAGTCAACAGGCCTTGACCACGGCTGATCTGACCGTGGAAGCTGTGGAAAAGTACCAGGCCACAGCGGAGATGCTGAATGCTTCCCGAAAAGACCCCAGGAGGGCGGCCCCACCACAAATGGGAAGAACCCGTCCAAAGGACCCCAAGGTCTCGAACCCAGCCACGTCAGGACTTATCCCGGCTCCAGGGGGAGCCAGAAACCAGACGGGTCCAAGAAGAGTACACCAGGAGGGGGGGAAACTCGACAGTGTTACCGGTGTGGGGAGATGGGACATATCTCCTGGCAGTGTGGGAAACCAGCCGATGAACCTATGCCCACTGCGGAGTCCTCCAGCTCAGCACCCACACACCGTGTTGCCTCGCTCTTGGGAGTCGTAGATGGCGGCCCAGATCGACCCCCCCACCTGCCCGGTAACTGTGAATCACCATGATGTGGAGGCCTTACTGGATTCTGGTAGCCGGGCCACCCTGGTGCGTAAGGATTTGGTGGGCCCAACGTGTCTGACCCCCGGGGAAAGTCCTCCCAGTTTCCTGTGTCCATGGGGACACCAGAGAATACCCCATTACTGAACTTACAATGACCAGCACACGGGGAACCATACACACGACGGCGGGGGTGGTTGATTCCCTCCCCGTCCCTGTCCTAATTGGACGAGACTGCCCAGCCTTTTACCCACTCTGGAGAGAGTCTCAGGAGAGGATAACCCGAGTACCTCGGAAACGGAGAGGCAAGACTCATCCTGGGAAGGCTCCGGTGCAATCCTCCGAGTTACTCACTCCCGCCCGGGCTCTGATAGGGATGGCAGGTGCCCAGACCGACACCGAGACGGGTCCGGATACGGGAGAAGAGAACGCAGCCCAGGAAAGTGCTCCGTTCTCCAGTGAAGAAGACGTCCCAGGCACCCAAGAGCTTCCCCCTCTCACAGGCCAGTATGGTACGGCTCAATTACAAGATCCTACTCTTGCAAATGCCTTAAGAAATGTGCAGGTGTTAGAAGGTGTAGTGTTAGGTGATAAGACAACCCCTACTTACCCCCATTTCGCAGTAAACCGGGGGTTAGTATATCAGATAGTCAAGAAAAATGAGGAAGTGCATGAACAGCTCCTCGTGCCACAGCCCTATCGGGCCACAGTACTCAACCTAGCCCACACACACCCGCTTAGGGGCCCACTTGGGGGTAGAGAAGACTAAGGAAAGAATCATGCAACGTTTCTTTTGGCCAGGAGTACACAAAGAGATAGAGAACTACTGCCGTAGTTGCCCTGAGTGTCAGCAGGTTGCGCCAAAGCCCACATATAGAAACCCGCTCATTCCCTTGCCCATTATCGAAACTCCTTTTGAGAGGATTGGATTAGACATAGTCGGGCCCTTACCGAAAAGTGCCAGGGGACATCAATACATTCTGGTCATTCTGGACTATGCGTCCCGGTACCCGGAGGCCATTCCGCTGAGGAAGGCTACATCCAGACAAATCGCCTAGGAGCTGTTCCGTCTCTCAACTAGTCTGGGAATCCCAAAAGAGATATTGACGGACCAAGGGACTCCATTCATGTCCAGGGTGATGAAAGAACTCTGTGCTTTACTGAAAATCAAACAGCTGAGAACCTCGGTCTACCACCCCCAGACAGATGGCCTAGTCGAACGCTTTTAACAAAACACTAAAATCCATGCTGCGGAAAGCGGTAGGGGAAGATGGGCGCAACTGGGATCAGCTGTTACCATACATATTATTTGCGGTGAGAGAGGTACCTCAGTCTTCTACTGGTTTTTCACCCTTTGAGCTCTTGCTTTCCTACAGACCCAGAGGACTGCTCGACATCGCCAAGGAGGCCTGGGAGGAGCAGCCATGCCAACAGCGGACACTGATCGACCATGTAGGGGCTATGAGGGAGAGAATGAAGGCCATCTATCCCATGATGCGGGAACACATGGAGGCCAGTCAGCGGCAACAGCAAGCCTCCTACAACAGATCTGCTCAGCCCAGGGAGTTTAAGCCGGGGGACAGAGTGCTGGTCCTGGTGCCAACCGTTGAGTGCAAATTCCTGGCAACCTGGCAAGGACCATATGAGGTCATTGAACGCATGGGAGAAGTAAACTACAAGGTGAGGCAACCAGATAAAAGGAAAACTGAGCAGATTTATCATGTTAACCTTTTAAAGAAGTGGCACGCCAGAGAGGCGCTGTTTAGCTCTCTACCCCCCACAGAGACCCAGGAACCGGCGCGAGAAGAGGTTCAGCTGGGTCCAAATCTGTCTCCACATCAACGACAGATGGCCCTGGAACTCGTGGAGCAGAACCAGGATGTCTTCTCCTCCCTTCCCGGTCACACAGAGGTGGTCCAACATGAGATCCGCACCATGCCTGGTCGAACGGTAAACCAGCGCCCGTACCGCGTGCCAGAGGCTCGTAAAGTGGTTATACAGAAGGAGGTAAGGAAGATGCGGGAGTTGGGAGTAATCGAAGAGTCCCACAGTGCCTGGGCAAGTCCCATCGTACTAGTTCCCAAGCCAGACGGTTCAGTACGATTTTGTAATGACTATCGAAAGTTGAATGAAGTGTCTGAATTTGATGCATACCCAATGCCTCGTGTCGATGATTTAATAGACTCCTTGGGGCATGCTCGTTTCCTAACCACTCTTGATCTCACAAAAGGCTACTGGCAGGTGCCCTTGACCCCGGCGTCTAAGGAGAAGACAGCCTTTGCCACCCCGGGAGGGGCTCTACCAGTATACCCGACTTCCGTTTGGTCTCCACGGGGCACCTGCCACGTTCCAACGCCTGATGGATCGAGTCCTTGCGCCCCACAAGAGGCACGCAGCGGCTTATTTGGATGATGTGGTTATACAAAGTCAGGATTGGGCCAGCCACCTACCCCGGGTACAAGCGGTGCTGGATTCGCTCAGGGAAGCAGGGCTCACGGCAAACCCGAAGAAGTGCAAGGTGGCCTTCAGTGAGACAAACTACCTGGGGTACACCATTGGGCGGGGGTTGGTCAAACCACAGGAAGCCAAACTGCGGGCCATACAGGACTGGCCGCAGCCCATCAACAAGAAGCAAGTAAGGTCATTTTTGGGCCTCGCTGGCTACTATAGACGCTTTATTGCAGATTTTGCTACCATAGCGGCACCATTGACGGAGCTGACGACCAAACGCCACTCACGAATGGTGAAGTGGAACCCTGCGGCGGAGGCGGCTTTCCTCAACCTGAAGCGAGCACTCTGCTCCAGTCCGATCCTGGTGGCACCAGACTTCAAGAAGGAATTCATTGTCCAAGCGGATGCTTCGGAGGTGGGTCTGGGTGCTGTCCTCACCCAGGCACATGACGGGGAAGAACATCCCATTCTCTACCTAAGCAGGAAGTTACTTCCAAGAGAGAAGAACTATTCAACGGTGGAGAAGGAATGTCTGGCTGTAGTCTGGGCCCTGGAGTCCCTTCGGTTCTATCTCCTGGGCCGACGTTTCATGGTGGTATCTGATCACGCCCCTCTGCAGTGGATGGCCAAGAACAAGGAATCAAACAGTAGAGTAACCAGATGGTTTTTGAGCTTGCAACCGTTTAACTTTTCGGTTGTCCACAGGGCTGGCAAGCACCACGGAAATGCGGACGCCCTCTCCCGGCGTGATGCCTTCTTCGCTGCCTTTACCCCGACGAGGACGTCGGTCCCGAGGAGGGGGATGTGTGATGTCACGAGAGGCTGTGTCCTGGAGGGACGTTACATCCCCCTGAGGTGGCTGCAAACCCAGACAGCTATGGCTCCATCTGCTGGTATGGTCGGGAACTCCAACCCTCTATGGCCAATCTTCCCACGCAGCTGAAACCAATCAGGAGCTGATGGGCTGAAGGTTTGGGAAGTGAAGAGACACAAGCTCCAAGCTGGGCTCTCTGGAGGACAAGAGTGCTGCACGTCCACTTCCATGAGGAATATAAGGATTTGGAGATACTTACCTTTGGGAAATACTCACCTTTGGATATATGCACCTGTGGAAATACGTGTGGGACATTTGGAAGGACGTTTTGCTGGGTTGGCCACTAGCTGCAACGTGGAATACAGTAAGGCTGGGGAAAAGTTATTTGAGCGAGGGAGAGTTATGATTTTGGATGTGGAAGAGACATCCCTGAACTGTTAACCCTTAAGAGCCACCAGAGAACAGAATTGTGTTATAATTTCGTTAGTTTCCCAAGACCTTTAATAAAATCCTTGTTTTGGTTGAACCTGGTCTCCTTGCACTACTTGAGCAATCCCGCTGAAAGCTGTGTAGCCTCTCGTGACATCACAATATTTAAAATAATCCATCTACCTTGCGTATCTATTTGGACAATTTGCACATTCGGATCGAAATTACTATTAATTAATATCATCACCCATTTTGAATTTCTATGGCCATGGGAGAAGTATATTTCGCCCCCCCATTCCTTTTTCCACGCAACTTCATCTCGAATTGTTGAATGAGTTTCCTGTAAACAATAGATATTATATTCCTTCTCTTTGAGCCATGTAAATATTGTTCTTCTTTTGCTATTATCAGCTAAGCCATTACAATTATAACTGCTATACTTATTTCACCATACACCATAATGAGATACAAGTTTCAAGTCTATTTATCATTATATATGTTTGTAAATTTACCAATAAAAAATACCGTAATGATTGAGTGTCCATATAGCTGTGTACCATGATATTTGCATTGCTACTAAGTAACCCTTCAATTGTTCTCCACTAATTCCCCCGCTAAAGCCCCTCCCCATCCGAAGTTGAGCCGTCATCCCAGCGATCGGCATCCCACCCACGTCCCTCCGGATCCCTAAGGCCCCGAGAGGCCAGGACCCATCCATCGAAAACAGCACACAGTGCCACCCACAAAACAGAAGCAGATTTACCGCCAAAAGCATTTCCAATGCTGTCACCTCTATATATATATAACTATTTAAAAATATATATATATATATATTCAAATATCTTGCATATCTTATTTTCCATCATTATCAATTAATATGCGTAATAATGTCGGCAGTTCATGCGTAGGATTTTAACATATAACCTGGATTGCCATTGTATTACATATAATTTATTGACAAGCAATTATTATCCTAGCAAACAATTACCGCGGTCCATCCCATACTCCCCTCAACATCCCCACCCCCCACTACAGATGCGGGACAAACACACACGCACATACTCACATACTCCAACACACTCAACCCCCCTCCACCACAATCAACCATCAAATTAGATGCTCAACGGTTGTTACATCCCAGAGCCCAACTCAAGAAAGGCCCTGATTTACGGGTGCACATACAGTTACAGCTGATTGAGAAAGCATGCAAGATTGAGCAAGAATTGACAACAATGTGAGATTTGATTAATCTATTTAATCTATGTCAAGTCCTAGGTGATGGAGATCAGATCCACCCTCTTCACCTGAGACACAAACACTCTGGTCCCCCGTTGTAACCATTTTCCCCAAGCATCTCCGTTATTTTGTGCCACCTGGGCCACAATGATAAACACCCTCTCTGATTGTCCAAGTGTGACCCCCTCCCCATGGGTTACTGCAGCCAGTGTTGCCAGCACTGCCACTACCTAAGTGGGGGTACCCCACCGGAATCCCCACCGGCTAGGTACAAGGTCGTCAAGGTTCTCATTAGCAGCTTTGAGAATTTCCTTGTATATAATGCTCTCCCATCAGGGGGCTCTGGCTTTTTAGGACCAGGCTCAGAATCTTGAGGGGGCGATGCTGCTCAAGTAGGTCTCTGACCGCATTTATTTCTCTGTTTAGGCTGCATACTCACAGCAGGTCCATAAAACAGATAGGAACTTCTCTTTGGTGTATGGGTCGCTCAGGTGGGTGTCCAGGATATAGGGTTGGGGATCTTTCCATCATGATAGGACAATAAAAAATTTGATTAGATGTATACTATATTTAAAAATGTATATTCCTCATCTACACAAACTTGAAAGCTCTCTCTCACTATCCCTGCTCAAAGACCTCCGTCGGCTCTGGGATATGCAACCATTTCCCCTCTCACTCACTTAACGCCGCACCTTTCCAAACACAAAAATGCACACCACATGGTTGACTGCTGAGGAAATGGGCCGAGCGCACAAACGCACCCGCATCCACACCTGCCGCAAGGGGGAAAGGACGCCAGGGAGAACACAGGACCAACCACAACAACCGTCCGCCAAAACAACAATTGCCCGCCAAAAAAGCCATGTTCTAATTAGTTGTATTTGAAGATGTATTATTCTGCTTGTTATCTTTTCTTGTTATATCGTTTTTATAAAATACTATACTTACTATAAATGTTCTTTAATATTACTATCCCTATCATTGCTAGTATTGGGTGTTCCATTATTCGACTCCTCTATTATAACTTTTAGAATAGCCATGGAGTAGTCTTTGTGTCTCTGAACATTTGGTTGTCAATATACAGTTTATCTACCACCAGTGCAACACGTTTCCCTTTTAATCTATTTTCCTTGAAGATTGGATACAGAACTTTGCGCCTTTCTGCAATCTCCCTCGGGAACTGATCATTCATGCCTATTTTCGTGCCAGCAAGTCTTTTCCCTAGGCTTTTTACCATTGCTTTATCCTTAAAGAATGCACATTTGGCAACGATTGGGCGCTAATATTTCTTTCCTCTTTGTCCGAAACGGTGTACACGTTCGAGTTGGATTTTATTGACAGCCTCGCGTGGTATTTGAAGCGCTGTATGCAGGAAATCCTTCATAATATTCTCGGTTATTTTTCCCTCCTTTTCCTGAATACCCGTAAGTACTAGATTTTCTCTCATCTACCTAGTTTGGAGTCTAGTAAGTTTTCTCTCAGAAGGTTGTTCTCCTTTTTAAGTTCCCTAACGTCCGTTTCCATCTTAGAGACTGTCACTTTTATTTTTTTGGTTTCTTTCTCCATTAACGCACCTTTTTCGTCACTCATTTCAAGACTCACTTTCAACTCTTTCACGTCCTTACTGACCAATACTAGTATGCTCAATTTGTCATTTATCAACTTCAACAGGTCGCTTTCCACACTTACCAGACCCATTGGTGAAAAGCATCTACACTGCTAAAAAAAATAAAGGGAACACCTAAACAACACATCCTAGATCTGAATGAATGAAATAATCTTATTAAATACTTTTTTTCTTTACATAGTTGAATGTGCTGACAACAAAATCACACAAAAATTATCAATGGAAATCAAATTTATCAACCCATGGAGGTCTGGATTTGGAGTCACCCTCAAAATTAAAGTGGAAAACCACACTACAGGCTGATCCAACTTTGATGTAATGTCCTTAAAACAAGTCAAAATGAGGCTCGGTAGTGTGTGTGGCCTCCACGTGCCTGTATGACCTCCCTACAACACCTGGGCATGCTCATGATGAGGTGGCGGATGGTCTCCTGAGGGATCTCCTCCCAGACCTGGACTAAAGCATCCGCCAACTCCTGGACAGTCTGTGGTGCAACGTGCCGTTGGTAGATGGAGCGAGACATGATGTCCCAGATGTGCTCAATTGGATTCAGGTCTGGGGAACGGGCGGGCCAGTCCATAGCATCAATGCCTTCCTCTTGCAGGAACTGCTGACACACTCCAGCCACATGAGGTCTAGCATTGTCTTGCATTAGGAGGAACCCAATGGTACCTAATGGCAGTCAGGCTACCTCTGGCGAGCACATGGAGGGCTGTGCGGCCCCCAAAGAAATGCCACCCCACACCATGACTGACCCACCGCCAAACCGGTCATGCTGGAGGATGTTGCAGGCAGCAGAACATTCTCCACGGCGTGTCCAGACTCTGTCATGTCTGTCACATGTGCTCAGTGTGAACCTGCTTTCATCTGTGAAGAGCACAGGGCGCCAGTGGCGAATTTGCCAATCTTGGTGTTCTCTGGCAAATGCCAAACGTCTTGCACGGTGTTGGGCTGTAAGCACAACCCCCACCTGTGGACGTCGGGCCCTCATACCACAGTCATGGAGTCTGTTTCTGACAGTTTGAGCAGACACATGCACATTTGTGGCCTGCTGGAGGTCATTTTGCATGGCTCTGGCAGTGCTCCTCCTGCTCCTCCTAGCACAAAGGCGGAGGTAGCGGTCCTGCTGCTGGGTTGTTGCCCTCCTACGGCCTCCTCCACATCTCCTGATGTACTGGCCTGTCTCCTGGTAGCGCCTCCATGCTCTGGACACTACGCTGACAGACACAGCAAACCTTCTTGCCACAGCTCGCATTGATGTGCCATCCTGGATGAGCTGCACTACCTGAGCCACTTGTGTGGGTTGTAGACTCCGTCTCATGCTACCACTAGAGTGAAAGCACCACCAGCTTTCAAAAGTGACCAAAACATCAGCCAGGAAGCATAGGAACTGAGAAGTGGTCTGTGGTCACCACTTGCAGAACCACTTCTTTATTGAGGGTGTCTTGCTAATTGCCTATAATTTCCACCTGTTGTCTATTCCATTTGCACAACAGCATGTGACATTTACTGTCAATCAGTGTTGCTTCCTAAGTGGAGAGTTTGATTTCACAGAAGTGTGATTGACTTGGAGTTACATTCTGTTGTTTAAGTGTTCCCTTTATTTTTTTGAGCAGTGTATCATCTGTATCAGTCGATGAGTCGCATTTTCTCTTGGAGATTGGTTCTCTTTGTTTATCTTCCGCCATGTTTGGGTGTTGCGTGTTGTTGTAATATTTGTCGATATATTTCTCTAGCCTTATGATTTGTTTTGTGTTATTATCCAGATATAATTTTATTAACTGCAAATATTTGAAATGCTAATATTTAGTCTAACTAACTGATTTTGAATATTATGTTTTTATCTTGAGGTGGTTTGTACCGCTTTCTATTCAATACGCCATCTCTTTGTTAATTGTTGCAGTCATTTCAGTCGCTGTAGTAGCTGACATGTATAGTGTTGAGTCATCCGCATACATAGACACTCTGGCTTTACTCAAAGCCAGTGGCATGTCATTAGTAAAGATTGAAAAAAGTAATGGGCCTAGACAGCTGCCCTGTGGAATTCCTGATTCTACCTGGACTATGTTGGAGAGGCTTCCATTAAAGAACAGCCTCTGTGTTCTGTTAGACAGGTAACTCTATATCCACAATATAGCAGGTGGAGTAAAGCCATAACACATACGTTTTTCCAGCAGCAGACTATGATCAATAATGTCAAAAGCCGCACTGAAGTCTAACAAAACAGCCCCCACAATCTTTTTATCATCAATTTCTCTCAGCCAATCATCACTAATTTGTGTAAGTGCTGTGCTTGTTGAATGTCCTTCTCTATATGCATGCTGCAAGTTTGTAAAAGTATATAATGATTAATATACTAACTAACTTAAGAATAATTATGTTTATGCTATCAAGCACAATCCTTGCGTTTAAGGTTATACTCACAATAAACAATATTAGTGTTTCTACTCAAAATAATACCAATATACTGTACGTGTTAGTATCCTAACACATTAAAATACATAAAATCATACAACTTTGTTTTAACTATGATCTCTATTTAAGACAATTATGTTTTATCATTTAGTCATTATCATCACTAAAGTAATATGGAATAGGATATAAGTCTGGGGGATTCATATCTCCAAGTCCAGTGTGCTTCAGTGTTGCTTGTCCTTGTAGTCATGACAAGCCCATCCTCCTCCTGCCACTACCAGACTGACATTCTAGGTTGCCATAAGGGCAGTTAAGTGGTCATCATTGTTGTGAGGGCCAAGCAGGGCTTTCTTCCGATAATGACTATCTGCTTCTGGGCCTCTACTCCGGGCCGGCGTTGGTCCCTTTTGCTAAGGACTCCTTCTACAATGATCATCTACTTCTGGGCCACTACTCCGGGCCGGCGTTGGGTCCCTTTGGCTCGGGACCCTCTTCCGTCACTAGGGTCTCGGCCTCCTCAGCTTTCTCATCTCTCGGTCGTCGGTTTCCATGCGGTACAATGGTGCAGTGATTTAGATGATACCAGGTCGAGCTCCCCTCAACCCTTACAGCAGTTAGTGTAGCCTGGATGAAGGTGTAGGGTCCCTCATATCTCTGTTCATTCCACTTCCTTCTGAAGACCCTGACGTAGACCTTCTCCCCCGGGACCACTGGCCGTTGTGGGATTCGCCTCTGGTTTTAGAACTCTGCTTCTCTCCTGTTGGTATATAACCTCATGTATGACAGTTAGTTGCCTGATATACCCTTCTAATTCCCTTTCCATTTGCTCTAGAGGCGGACCCTCATATGGTCCCCTAAGCACCGGCACTGGCATGGGTCGACCCGTAAGCATTTCATGTGGTGTTAGATGCGTTGTTCTGTTAGCTTGCATGCGATAACTCATTAGTGCCAGAAATAAGGCCCCAAAAAACAAAGCAACAATGTCTGTTACATCAAAATAACAAATCAAATTAGAATGATAACCCTTGATAACACCTTAACTTAATTGTATCCCATAAAGTAATTCAAGGAATTGTAAAATTGACTAGCGACAGGTGTCCCTCATTCAGGGCTAGTTTTCTTTCTCTGTCCTTGTCATTGTATGAATCATACATAAGCCTATTGCTAAGTTATAAACTTCTTCCTAATTATTAGTGTTTACATACTACATATAAATCTCACACAATGTCTCTAGCTTTCGAGCAAGGGTGATCAGGCCTCGCCAGAAAGTCAGAACAGAGGTCAGAGGTCATTCAACCCCATTCTTTCTATTTCCTTCCCCTTTACCTAAGATATAATTTAACGATATTTCAAACATTTCAAACATTTTGTGTACCAGGTTTACATTGGGTTTTTTCAGTACATTTCTTATCAGGAGAATTTACATGTGTGTAATTAAAACTCTGGCAATAGAAACTTCCAAAAATGTACTTCATGTGCCCTTTATGGTGTATTATTATTTCTAACCTGTGAAAAATCCACTAAACCAAAAATAAAACCCTACATAACTACCAAATATTAATAATAGGTGTGTTGTGTGTGCTGGTGAAACGTAGGGCAAAAACAAACAAATGGCTAGGCCTTATTTAATTTGGTAGCTCCCTCTTACGGCCTAATTATGAGATTGTTGAGTTTTACTAACTGCTCTCCTCAGCTCACAGTCTCAAGAAACATTCCAAAGAGAGATATTGAAACTCCCATTCTCCTGGAAAAGAAAGTGTACATTTCGTTAACATTCACTATAGTACATCTTAATCAGCAACCCAAACATTTTAACTATAAACAAAACATGAAAATAATTTCACTGTACTCCATCAAATGAGTAATCGTTTGTTTCAATCTAATTCCTCGTTTATATAAAATGCTGTCCTTTATAAATAAATGCAAACAAGTGTCTACTTTCTTATGCTAAAGGTTCACTAAAAAATATTCCACTTAAGTCTCTTACTGAGAACCATTTTGCATCTAGTGGAATGTTTGTTGACAGTGTGTGTGGATTGGGCACCTCTACTTTATCCTGAACTACCTCATTTACTGCTCTCAGGTCATGAACCAATCTCCACTTCTGTTTGTCTGCCTTTAGTACAGGTAACAGTGGCCTGTTACAGTCACTCTGGGTTTTAACCAGTACTCTGGGTTTTAACCAGTACTCCCCCCTTTGGACACATGACTCACATTGTGATTCATGCGTTCAAAAAATTTAACAACAACATTGCCTGTTATCCCTCCGCCACTAAAAGTGTTATGAACCAGATCTGTATGATGTCAGATCCTGGAACATCTTGTGCTTCCATTGGTGACCCTTGTTTCCCTATTACAAAATATTGCGATCTCATGGAAGCCGGTTTACCCCATGCCTTCCTTAACCATAGTTGTTCTAGCAAATTATTTTGATATGGATCATATTGCAGTGTACAATGATAGCCTAATTTTGGTTCTCTCATTTCTGGAACTTGAGCCCTGATACATTTTCCCCACTTCTTTAATACCTCTTTTATTGGTGATTCTAAATTCTATATTCCCTATCCAGTAAACATTTGTTGTTTTGTCTGTAGCCCTCATCATCTGTGGACGTACACCTTTCTGAACTATTATTAGTCCCTCAGATGTGCATTTAATTTGGATGCCCATTCTACATCTCTTCCTAATAGATTAACTGAAGTTTGTTCTGATACTAATATAGGTATGCATGTAGCTTTTTCTCCTGCTTCTAGTTTGACTGGAACTGTCATATGTATTACCTGCGTTTGTCCCTAAAATCCTACTGTCTTTGTATATTTACCTGATATGGGGAGGTGAGAGGCATAATTTGGACTTATACATGAGTAAGTTGCTCCAGTATCTATCATCATTGGTGTGCCTATATTATTCACCTGAACCTGCAGCATCGGTTCTTCATCAGCCTGCATAGTTACTGCCACTAGCTGACCCTCCCCTCTTGGATTCTCTGGACATCCCTAGTATCCCTGATTTGGTCCTCCCCACGGGTTCACTGGGCCCTGTGGATCCTGTGTCTGAGACTGCCGCCATGCATCCGAACTGGGGCCATTTCTTTTCCAATTACCCTGAACCCTGAACCCTGAACAGTGTTGTCATCAGTGGATCCCCCTCTGGATCTTTTTCTGTTTCTTGTTGCCACCTCTTGAGCTGGTCCTCCAAGTAACCTGCCGGGTTTTCTTTATCCCCCAATGGCTCCCCTCTCAGTGCTTTAGGGTCTGTTTTGGCTGGATACTCTATTCTCAGAGTGTGCCATAGTCCTGGCCAATGACTGTCAAAGGTCACTCCATCCAGTAATGTCCTCCGCACCACCTGTATGAGGCCACCCGCTTGCAACAGGTCCACCATTTTGGCCACTCCCACCACCCTGGCCAGCAATGCCTTCAAGTCTCCCACCAGTAGCTTCCCCATTGATCGTTCTGCAAATGTTCTAATCCATTTTCCTGCTCCTTCATGCAGGTTAGGCAGTCTAGTCACCAGGCCTTCCAGGTCCTGAGATCCCCAGGGCACATAATGAACCCGTGTCCCCTTTACCAAAATGGGATATTGAGCTCCATACTTTTCTGGCTTTTTTATATGTTCTTCTGCTTCTTAAATTTGATTTTTCCAGATGGGCTTGCAATGCTTCCCCTAGTTCTGTAATAAATAATTGTCCTTCTGTCTCACTCTGTTCTTGCTCAGAGTCAGCACACTGTTTTGGTTCCTCATCTTCCTCAGTACTTGCATCATCCCACTCTTTTTGCCCATCATACTCTTGTTCATCTATCCCATAATTTTCCAGTTTCGTTAACATACCCCTCAGTCCCTCATAACAGTCTATATCTAAGTGTGATCCTCTTCCTCCTGTTTTTCCGTTCTTTATTAGGATATCCGTGTCCTCACACACTGTTACATCAAACGTTCCTTCCCTTTGGCCATTTTGTTGCTAGTTTTCTGGTTCTTATCTCCCATTTATCAGAGATTTTTCCAATCTCTTCACTATTTTCTGGGAACCTTCTCTTCATGATTGCTACTGGTGTCCCTGCCATCTCTATTCCCTGTATTCTTGGTCTCCCTGACGCTAGCCTTAGGTTTGGTTCAGTGTCTATATTAGGGTGTAAAGTCAATAATATTTTCCTTACTGTTTTTCTTGTACCTAATTGTTCCCTTACTATTGACGCTCGTTTTGTTATAACCCCCTGAACTCCTCTCATTACTGTAGATACTTATATTTGTGGTTCCCTTGTTGTCTTACCTGTCTGCCCTTTCCCTCTTTTCAAAACCTTGCTCCTCCCCTAATGTCAGCCAAGGTTCAACCAGTTTATCTATTGGGATTATTATAAAAAACAACCTCTTTTGATCTGCTTATTCTTCAAGAGTTTCTCCAATATTCTGTGCTATGCAATTTCTTCCTATTATTCCCGTCCAATCAGTATATGGCCACTCTTCTCTTGCTTCCACTAAATGTGTTATTTCTGTTATTACTCTCAGCTGAAAGTTTTTATATTCCTCAATTAATGGTATTCTTCTTCCTAATATCTCTTCATACTCTGCTTCTTTCCAAAAATGAGATTTTATCCCTTGCATTTCTTTTAATATTCTTCTTATCGTTGTATAATTCCTGGATCAATGACATAGGTAATAACTGTTTCGCATTAGATTGTGCCTTTTTCTGATAATGTTATAATTGTAGCTGTTGCATCATTTTAGTTAAAATATAAATTTGATGTTTAACAAATCTAGAACCTACATAAAGTTGGTGCTATCCCATCAGCATAATAGTTCAAACTACCTGCCATCCACTGGTCCACATAACGAAAACAAATTATCGTTTTAGAATTCATTAACTATTTGCATACGTCACTGGTGCTATGCAAACTTATAGAATACAGTAATAACATTTAGAATTTGTCAAATAATGTTTCCCATTTAACTATTCAGACTCCTGCTTCAAATGTCTCTTATAGCCCGATACAGTCCAGCAAGTACGACTCTCTTTTACCCACGAACTAAAACATGGCATTAGTAAAATCTATTCACAAACCACCAATAACTAATAGTATATTTGCATTCATATTATTAAAAGACATTTCTTTCATTGCAGTCTATCCAAACAATTCAAATTTGAAATTCAAACTTCCCTATTAAATTACTTTCCTTTGTTATCAATTCAAATCATGGCCACAGCTCTATTGTAATTGCCTGTCCGCTGTTACATTTATGTAACTGTCCTTTCTGATTAGGCTATAGTTAATAAAAGAAACACTTGCTGTAGTTGACAAGCATATATTCTATTCGTATCCATATTTAATAAAATATTCCAAATTACAACCCTATTCACAATAGTTTAAACTATCAAATCATTAGGCAACGCAAAAAATGACTACCTCGAAATCATCCCACTATTCCTGTTGAGTGAGTGAGTCTTTCAATTCGAAAGAAGCAAGCTGCTAAATCGTCCAGTCTTAAATCACAAAATCAAACACTGACTGTTCTATCAATCTAAGCAACCCATAACCATAGTCGAACTGCAATCAGAAAACCTATATTCTAGTCAGTAATGCAGAACCTATGCTTTATTGAAATGACAAGTAAATCCTCCTTTATTCTAATTATAATGGTCTGTAGTTTTAACATCTGGCACGTAACAAAATTATCAGTAAATAGCTTTATAGGACAAAGATCTCACAAGCTCGAAGGGAATGACTTAGCAGTCAACGATTCAAATCTACATTCATTGACTTGGAAACAGATTGAACGAGTTTACTCAAATGGATTATGTTTTTTCCCCTACAATATACTAAACTTCCTTTACTACATCACCTCTGCTCTGAAATGATAGATAGTTATTATAATGCTTAATCTTATTTCTATCAAATGATCTAGGTACTGTCTCCCACCCCTCACGTACGTCTACGTTTCGGGTGCGCAAGTCAGCACCCATACATTATTCCACATATTATTTTATCCAATCTCTAGTAATCAATTACATGCACATAAAATTAATCATATTGTAATGTATTCATATCAACCAAACCATTCGTATTTCTAATGATTCTTTATTACCACAAGTCAGTTTATCATAAATTAGTCCCAGTGGAACAACAACTTTAACTATCTAGACCCTTCCCCTCAGTCATAAAATCCTCCCAGAATCCTATAGACTGGTCACTATTCACTGATCTTACAATTTACTGTGACAGGCAGTGTTGTACAATCTCCAAGATATCATTATATGAAAAGCTTATGGTCAATTTTACCATAATCCTACGTCACTTCTAAAATTCTCAAATATAATGTAACCGTAAAAGATTGGCCAAAATACAATGTGTAGACGTCATATGATCACACCGGTACACGTGACCTGTTCCTCCAACAGGATTTATTCTACCCCTCCTGGTAATGTGAATTTTCCCCACTCTGTTGGTAAACAAATTTCCACATATTATTTATTCTCCTCTTCCTAATGCAAGATTGGGCATGCCCTTTCTCCACCAGACTTAGAAGCTTCAAGCAACCTCAAATATAAATCAAATCAAATCAAATCAAATTTTATTGGTCACATGCGCCGAATACAACAGGTGCAGACATTACAGTGAAATGCTTACTTACAGCCCTTAACCAACAGTGCATTTATTTAAAAATAAAAAAGTAAAAATAAAACAACAACAAAAAAAAGTGTTGAGAAAAAAAAGAGCAGAAGTAAAATAAAGTGACAGTAGGGAGGCTATATATACAGGGGGGTACCGTTGCAGAGTCAATGTGCGGGGGCACCGGCTAGTTGAGGTAGTTGAGGTAATATGTACATGTGGGTAGAGTTAAAGTGACTATGCATAAATAATTAACAGAGTAGCAGCAGCGTAAAAAGGATGGGGTGGGGGGGCAGCGCAAATAGTCCGGGTAGCCATGATTAGCTGTTCAGGAGTCTTATGGCTTGGGGGTAGAAGCTGTTGAGAAGTCTTTTGGACCTAGTCCCTTTTCTGACACTCCCTCCACACCGAAAAGGCTATTATTTGCAGGATTTATTTTTATTGTCCGATCACTCACACAGATAAGCAGCCACTCGTGCTTAAATGAATCAGACAGAATGACCAGCGGGACGAACAAATGAATCAGACGAATTGAACAAATACATCAGAAGAACAACTGAGTGAATTTGACACATTGAATGCACAAATTGAGTCAGACCAGTGGACAAAGATGAAAGAGTTGCTTTCGCAAATCCAAGCAGGTCCAACAAACTAGTCTTGTATATAACGAGTCAGACAAAACAATCGAACCAAACTAATTGATCAATCTAACCAAATGAGCAACCTGAATGAGACAGATGAAACATACAACTTAATCACAATTGAATGACTCACAGCCGCTCAAGCAAACCATTCACCCACATGAGATGAGCAGACCTACTCGATTTAAGACTTTCTTTATATTTTGAAGCCCTTGTGGCTATTTCACAACCGTTCAACTACTTTGGATGATCGGCGCTACTTCCAATTTATGGTGTCACCTACTCAGGATGACCTACTTTTTTAACTGATTGGCCCTGTCTAACTTTTGCATCACCTAACAATGAACTCCACATTAGAGCGGTAACCGTAGGCCCTCTTGGCTAGCCACCTGCCCGTCCAGTCCTCTGGAGTGCTAATTTTAGCTCTCCAAAGTGGTACCACAGGATTTAACTTATTTGTAATTGCCACCAATATTCAACAATCAAAAACATTGCATGCATGCTTATTTCTCATTCCAACAACTCTGTACTTTTCCTAAATGTAGTCCTTAATACAGGAGAGACCCCTCCCGTACCTTACCCTCAGATTCAGCATGATCGAATCACTTAATTTCTATGTTAAAAGTAAGAATGTCGCTTACCTGTGGCCACTGTATTTTTGTGTGTGATTCATCCAAACTTTCTCCGAAAACTTTCTTTCTCTTTTTCCAGTCTCATCTGGGGTGCCAATATGATGTGGAAAATTATCACTATACTTATTAAAAATCAAAGTTCTTCCAGAGTTTTTGTAGAATCAAGATAGACTTTATTACACAGAGTAACGGAAGCCGCGGTGCTCTGCAGATCAGCTCGGCTTCCGTTACTCTGTGTAATAAAGTCTATCTTGATTCTACAAAAACTCTGAAAGAACTTTGATTTTTAATAAGTATAGTGATAATTTTCCACATCACTAACTTTGTTAGCTTGATGGCTAGCAGTTTAGCCCTTTTTACATCAGCAGATGTCACAAAGTGCTTATACAGAAACCCAGCCCCAAAGATCAATGCAGGAAAAACTCCCTAGAAAGGCAGGAACCTAGGAAGAAACCTAGAGAGGAACCAGGCTCTGAGGGGTGACCAGTCCTCTTCTGGCTGTGCCTGGTGGAGATTATAAGAGTACATGGCCATTAAGGTGAGATCATTCTTCAAGATGTTCAAATGTTC